>NW_007181819.1:0-690 GCF_000164805.1 Carlito syrichta
CCATTTTCTTCATGGCATTATCCCCATAAACTTGGACTACATGTCCCTGATTTCACTTCCACTCTTGCCAAGTTTAACAAGAAATTTAATGTTTTTTCTTTGCTCTAATTCAAACTCTGACATTTTCATGATGCCAGCTCTGATGACCATTCCAGAAAAAGAGATGACAGACCTCATATATATCTATATATCTACATCTACATCTATATCTATATATTGAGTTGAGGTCTTGCCCTGTTGCCCAGGCTGAGGTGCAGTGTCATGATCACGGTGATCATAGCAGCCTTGACCTTCTGGCTCAGGCAATCCTTCGACCTCAATAACCCCAGTAACTGGGACTACAGTCATGTGCCACCACACCTGGCTAATTTTTTTATTTTTATAGCGATGAGGGTTGGCTTTGTTTCCCAGGCTGGTCTCAAACTCCTGGATTCAAGCAATCTGCCCACCTCTTCCTCTCAAGGTGCTGGGAGTATAGACATGAGCCATTGTGCCCAGCCTGATGTTTTACATTTGAAGGAAAAAGGGGAAAAAATACTAAAAGAGATCACTGGCAAAAGCAATGGAGATTATTTCTCAGAGGCTAAATACTAAAATAAAGATTTAAACAATATTAAAATTTGAGGTTTTATGAAGTTCGTACATTTTTGTTTTCATGGTTTTTTTCCCTTATAATATCAGAATACCTAA
>NW_007181820.1:0-333 GCF_000164805.1 Carlito syrichta
GATTTTCTGTCTTGTGACTTCTCAACCATCTCACATGGCACATCCTCAGCATCCTAGGATTTGCCTCCATGGCTTTCCTGCTGCACGCTTCCTTGGTGGCTCCACAACCTGCCTTGTTGAAGTTGCTATGATGTGCCTCCTCAGGGTTTCTCAATTACATTTCCTTAGCAACTACGAGGAATGCCTCTTTGGGGTCCCTGTGACACACCTTGTCAGTGTAGCCCTCCTTGGTCTTTCCATGGCATGCATCCCCAGTCTCCTGTCAGTGAACCTTCCCATGGCATGACTACTCATCCTCCCTGTGGTATGCTTGCTTAGCCTCTCCATGGTATG
>NW_007181821.1:0-2646 GCF_000164805.1 Carlito syrichta
ACCTGACTTGAACACCTGGCCTGCTGTATAGCAAGCTCACTTATCTAGCTAGCTACCTTCATAGCCAGCTGGATAGACAGCTGACTAAACTAGCTGACTTAAACAGCTACCCAGCTGGTTAGCCAGTTGAAATAACTAGCTGTCTTAACCAGCTATCCAGCTGGCTAGCCAGATGACTTATCTAGCTAGCTACCTATCTAGCCTGTTGTCTAGCCAGCTGACCTACTAGCTGACCTAACCAACTAGCCAGGTGGCCAGTCAACTGACTTAGCTAGCTAGTCATCTGTATAGGCAGCTGACTTAAATAGCAGACTTAACCAGTTTGCCAGCAGCCTAGCCAGCTGACTTAACTAGCTAGTTACCTAGCTAGCAGGCTGGGTAGTCAGCTGACTTAACTAGCTGACATAACCGCTAGCTAGCTGTCTAGCCATCTGACTTAACTAGATAGCTATCTAGCAAACCAGTTAGCTACCCATAGACTGAAATAGCTGACTTAACCAGCTAGTCAGCTTGCCAGCCAGCAGAATCAACTAGCTAACTTAACTAGTTTGACAGCTGGCTAGCCAACTGACTTAACTAGCTGATAAAACTAGCTAGCCAGGTGGATAGCCAGCTGACTTAACTAGCTAACTAGCTAGCTAGCCTGTTGGCTAGCCACTCAAATAAACTAGCTGACTTAGCCAGCTGGCCAGTTGGCTAGCCAGCTGACTCACTAGCTGAGTTAACTAGCTAGGAAGCTAACTAGCCAACTGATATAACTAGCTATCTACCTAGCTAGCCAGCTGTCTGGTCAGCTGACTTAACTGATTTAACCAGCTAACCAGCTGACTAGCCAGCTAACTTAACTAGCTTAGGTAACTAGATAGCTAGCTGGCTAGCCAGCTGACTTAAATAGGTGACAAACAGCTAGCCAGCGGTCTAGCCAGCAGACTTAACTAGGTAGCTACCTAGCTAGCCAGCAGTTTAGCCACCTGAATTAACTAGCTGACTTAACTAGCTAGCCTGCTGGCTAGCCAGGTGGCTTAATCAGCTTGCTACCTAGCTAGCCAGCTGTATAGCCAGCTGATATATCTAGTTGACTTAATTAGCTAGCCAGCTAACTAGCCAGGTGAGTCAACTAACTGACTTAACTAATTATCCAGATGGCTAGTCAGCTGAATTAACTAGCTGTCTACTTAGCTGGTCAGTTGGCTAGCCAGCTGACATAACTAGCTGACTTAATTAGCTAGCCAGATGGCTCGTGAACTGACTTAACTAGCTCACTACCTGGCTAGCCAGCTGGCTAGCCAGGTGACATAACGAGTTGACTTAACTAGCTAGCTGACAGCTAGACAGATGACTTAATTAGTAAGCCAACTATCTAGCCATCTGGCTAGCCAGGTGACTTAAATAGTTATCTAACTAACTAGCTACCTAGTTAACCAACTGACTTGAACCATTAGCTACCTAGCTAGCTAGCTGACTTAACCAGGTGCTAACTAGTTATCTTACTCTTTAGCTAACTTGCTTGCTAGCTGATTTCATCAACTGACAACACATTAGCTAATGAGTTAGCTAGCTGACTGAACCAGCTGACTTAACTCGTTAGCTAACTAGCTAACTAACTGACTCATCCAGTTGACTTAACTCGTTAGCTAACTAGCTAGCTAGCTGACTCAACCAGCTGACTCAACCCATTAGCTAACAAGCTAGCTAGCTGAGTCGACCAGCTGACTTAACCCATTAGCTAACTAGCTACCTTGCTGACTCAACCTGCTGACTTAACCCATTAGCTAAGTCACTAGCTAGCTGACTTAACTGGCTGACATAAGTAGTTAGAAAGCTGACTTCACTAGTTGACTTAGCTAGCTGACTTAACTAGTTAGCTTATTGTCTTGCCTGACTGAGTTGACTAGTTAGCTAGCTGACATAACTAGCTGAATAAAATAATTAGCTAACTAGTTAGCCAACCAAATCACTAGGTGTCTTAAATAGGTAGCTAACTAGTTAGGTAACAGACTTAATTAGTTGATTTAAATACTTAGCTAACTAGCCAGCTAGCTGACTTAGGTAGCTGACTTAACTAGTTGGCTAATGAGATAGCTAGCTGACTTAACGAGCTGGTTAATGAGTTGGTTAATCGTCTTAACAAGATGGTTAATGAGTTAGTTAGCTGACTTAACTAGCTCACTACCTAGGCAGCCAACTGGCTAGCCAGATGAGTTAACTAGATGAAATAACTTAGTAACCAATCCTAACCCTAAATAGCTAGCTTGCTGACTCAATCAACTGACTTAACCCCCTAGCTAACTAGCTAACTAGTTGACTAAACCAGCTTACTTAACCCGTTAGCTAACTAGCTATCTAGCTGACTTAGCTGCTGACTTAACTAGTTAGAAAGCTGACTTAAATACGTGACAAAGCTAGCTGACTAAACTAGTTAGCTGACTGAGTTAACTAACTGATTTAACTAGTTAGTTAGCTAACTTAACTAGCTGAATGAAGTAGTTAGCTAACTAGTTAGCTACCTGAATAAGTAGCTGACTTTACTAGCTAGCCAACTAGCTTGGAAGCAGACTTAACTAGCTGGCTTAAATAGATAGCCAAGTAGTGAGCTACCTGACTTACCTAGCTGACTTAATGAGTTGGTTAACGAGTTAGCTGTTT
>NW_007181822.1:0-1318 GCF_000164805.1 Carlito syrichta
AGTTTGTCCCTATCATGGAGTTCTTATTGAATTGTTGTTCTTCCACTTGGTTTTTTCTTTTTTTTTTTTGTCTTTCTTTTGGTTTTGGGGTTAGTTCGTGTGTATTTTATTCTTTTCCCTGTACTCTTGTGAAGAACTTTGTTCTTTTTTCCTTTTCTTCTGTGTTTAGTACTTTCTTAAGTGTTTCATGTAGAGGTAGTTTGGTGGCAGCATAAGTTCTTAGGGATTGGATATCTGGGAAAGATTTTAATTCTCCCTCACTGATGAAGCTTAGCTTGGCTGGGTAGGTTATTCTTGGTTGAAATTGTTTATCCTTTAGGACTTTGAAGATAGGGCTCCAAGCTCTCCTAGCCTGCAGGGTTTCTGCAGATAAATCTGCTGCTATTCTGATTGGTCTTCCATGGTGGGTGATCTGGCCTTTTTCTCTTGCTGCCTTTAGGATTTTTTCTTTTGTGCCTACTTTATTTAGGCGAATTATTATGTGTCTAGGAGTTGGTCTTCTCATTTGTTGTCTTGCGGGGGTTCTCTGAATCTCTTGTGTTTGAATTTTTGTATCACTGATTAGATAAGGGAAATTTTCTTGAATGATCTCGTGGAAAGTTTGTTCCAATGTGGTCTCTGTTTCTCTTTCTGCCTCAGGGAGTCCGATTATTCTTAGGTTAGGCCTCTTGAGGTAGTCACTCATCTCTTGAAGGTTTTGTTCTGTCTTTTTTAGCTTATTTTCTGTGTTTTTAAGAGTTTGGGTTATTTCTATATTTTGGTCCTCAAGCTCTGAGATTCTTTCTTCTGCTTGGGTAATTCTGCTTTCCATGCTTATCAATTTGTTATTTATTTCATTCACAGTATTCTTTATTACTGTTATCTCAGATATCAGCTCCTTCCTAGTTTCTTCTTGTGTCTCCTCAATTCTTTTTAGTCTCTCCATTATTGTTTTGATATCTACATTTGCATTTTGAGACCCTTCATTCTGGGGACTTTTCATTGTTTGTATTCCAAAGTCAATTTTCTCAGTGTCTGCTCTCCCAGGCGTCTGGGAGAGACCCATACTCTTCATTTGGTTTTTCTTCATTTCTGTAGATTTTTCTCCCTTTACCCCTTTCCCTCCCCCTCTTCAATTCTGTTTTTGAGGGAAGGTGGGGTTGCTTTTATTTCTCTTCTGCAATGACCTGTTCTTCCTTATGAGGGTCTTCTGGTTTTGTTCACTTTTCCCTCTGCTTTACAGTCTGTCTATTCAGCAGTTTGCAGTCTTGGTCCGTTCAGAGAATCTCACCAGTTCACCTATGCTGTCGCCATCTTGCCCCGTCTCCCCAGATTGCTT
>NW_007181823.1:0-1195 GCF_000164805.1 Carlito syrichta
GAGGTAGTCACTCATCTCTGAAGGTTTTGTTCTGTCTTTTTTAGCTTATTTTCTGTGTTTTTAAGAGTTTGGGTTATTTCTATATTTTGGTCCTCAAGCTCTGAGATTCTTTCTTCTGCTTGGGTAATTCTGCTTTCCATGCTTATCAATTTGTTATTTATTTCATTCACAGTATTCTTTATTACTGTTATCTCAGATATCAGCTCCTTCCTAGTTTCTTCTTGTGTCTCCTCAATTCTTTTTAGTCTCTCCATTATTGTTTTGATATCTGCATTTGCATTTTGAGACCCTTCATTCTGGGGACTTTGCATTGTTTGTATTCCAAAGTCAATTTTCTCAGTGTCTGCTCTCCCAGGCGTCTGGGAGAGACCCATACTCTTCTTTTGGTTTTTCTTCATTTCTGTAGATTTTTCTCCCTTTACCCCTTTCCCTCCCCCTCTTCAATTCTGTTTTTGAGGGAAGGTGGGGTTGCTTTTATTTCTCTTCTGCAATGACCTGTTCTTCCTTATGAGGGTCTTCTGGTTTTGTTCACTTTTCCCTCTGTTTTACAGTCTGTCTATTCAGCAGTTTGCAGTCTTGGTCCGTTCAGAGAATCTCACAAGTTCACCTATGCCGTCGCCATCTTGCCCCGTCTCCCGGCAAAAAGTTTTTATGGTACCAAGCGAGAATGAGCAGCACAGGTGATCTCGGAGTATTTTTGCCATTTCTAAAATAGATCAAAAGGTTTCAGAATTGTTCTTCCTATCTAGCAGATATTAGACAAAAAAACCTAAAACCCAAATTATTATTTTTCACCACAGGAAAGGTGCAAACAAGAAGCATTGTCCAAATTTGTTGGGCCAGTGCATCATCCTGGGAGTCCAGCCCCATTTCCTAGAACTCCATGGTGTAGTTGTATCTAAAAGAATGTCTGCCATTGTGACATCTGGGAGGCAAGAGAAAAAACATCTTTCAAAGTAAAATATGAACTCTGTTTAGATGGTTGCCATTCTGAATTATATGTTCTCCTTTAATCAGTGAAAATAATCAAAAGCTAGCAATATTTGCAAAGACCTTAGCTATGATTTATTTTCCTCAAGAAAGAATTATACCCAATTACTGATTGGGAAATGAAACTCTAATCAAGATTGTTGCCGTAAGACCAAAGAAAAATAAGCCATCCAGTATGGCTTTCTCTCATGTATTTCTACAGTGC
>NW_007181824.1:0-4095 GCF_000164805.1 Carlito syrichta
CAAAAGCTAGTCAATTCAGATGGCTAGACAGCAGGCTATCTAGTTAAGTCACCTGGCTATTTAGGTAGCTAGCTAGTTAAGTTAGCTATTTATGTCAGCTGGCTACTTGGTTAAGTCAACTATTTAAGTCGGCTAGCTAGCTAGATAGCTAGCTAGGTAACTAGCTAGTTATTTCAGAAGGTTAAGTCAGCTGGCTATTTAGGAATCTAGCTAGTCAAGTCAGCTAGTTAAATGAGCTGGTAAGCTAGTTAATCAGCCTGTTAAGTCAGCTGGCTAGCAAGAAGGCTAGCTGGGTAGCTAACTAGTTAAATCAGCTGGCTAGCCAGCTGGTTAGCTAGGTAACTAGGTTGTTAAGTCAGCTGGAAAGCCAGCAGGATACATAGGTAGCTAGCTATTGAAGTCAGCTGGCTTGCCACCAGGCTAGCTATGGATTTCAGCTAGTTAAGAAAGCTGGCTAGACAGTTGGCTAACTAATAAAATCCGATATATGTGTCAGCTGCCTAGCCAGCTGGCTAGCTGGTTAAGTCAGCTACTTAATTCAAGTGGCTTGCCAACTGGCTAGCTAGTTAGCTACATAGTTAACTCAGATGTCTAGCCAGTTGGCTAGTTGGTTAAGTCTGCTAGTTAAGTCAGCTGGCTATCCACCTTGAGAGTTAGGTAGCCAGCTAATTAAGTCAACTGGCCAACCGGCTGGCTAGCTAGTTAAGTCAGCTGTTAAGTGACCTGGCTAAGCAGCTGGCTAGCTATGTGGCTAGCTAGTTATGCCAGCTGTCTAGCTGGATGGCTATCTACATGAGTCAGCTAGTTGTTAGCTGGTAACTAGTGGGCTGGCTAGCTGGGTCACTGGCAAGTTACCAACTGGTTAGCAGGCTGGTCAAGTAGGTGGAAGCTCATTCAACCATCTGGCTAGATGGCTGATGAGAAGAGTGGCTGGCTAGTTAAGCCAGCTGGCTATCCTATTGTCCAGCCAACCACCTGGCTTTTTAAGCTAGCTGGCTAGCCTGCTGGCCAGTCAACTAGCTAGATAGCCGACTGCCTAGCCAGCTACACAGCCAGGTAGCTAGCTAGGTAAGCCAGGTGGATAGCCATCTAGCCAGCCAACTAGCTAGTCAGCTAGTACTGTCAGTTAGCTAGCCAGTTAGTTAGTTAAGTCAGCTAGCAATTCAGCTAACTATTCATCTATCTAGCTAGTTAAGTCAGCTAACTAGTCAGGTTGCTATTCAACTAGCCAGTTCAGTCAGCTAGCTAGTCAGCTAGATTGTCAGCTAGATAGTTAAGTCAACAAGCCACCAAACTAGCCAGTTAGCTAGCTAGTTCAGTCAGCTAGCTCGACAGCTAGATAGCATGTTTGCTAGCTAGTTATGTCAGCTAGATAACCACCTAGCTAGTCAGCTAGCTTATGTCAGCTAGTGAATCAGCTAATTACTTAGCTAACTAATCAGCTAGCCCCTCAACCAGCTGATCAGATAACTATTGGGCTGCCTCTCTTTCCATCAGGTCAGCTAACTAGTTGGCTTTTTTGCCTGCCAACCAGTCAGCCAATTAGTCGACTCGCTTGCCTGCCAACAGGTCAATTACTTGTCAGTTCACTTGCAGGCCAACACGTCAGCTAACTAGTCGCCTTGCTTGCCAGCCGACTTGTTAAGTCAGCTCACTGGCCGGCTAGCTCTCTGGCTGAATAGTTAAGGAGGTTCACACATCGGTTCACTTGACTGCTGACTAGTTAAGGCGGCTCACCAGTCGGCTCAATCACTGATTGACTTAAGTCTTCTGACCGGTCAGCTCACTCGCCAGCCAAATAGTTAAGTCAGCTGAACAGCTGACTCACTCGCTGGCCGACTAGTTAAATCACGTGAACAGTCGGCTCACTCGCTGGTCGACTAGTTAAGTCAGCTGGCCTGTTCGGCTCACTCGCTGGCCAACTAGTTAATTCAGTGACCAGTCGGCTAACTCGCAGGCTGACTAGTTAAGTTAGCTAAGCGGTCGGACGAGTTGATGGCCAACTAGTTATTTCACCTAACCAATCAGCCAAATAGTCGGCCAACTTGTCAGCTGAGAAGTTTTCTCTGCTAACTAGGCGGCCAAATACTTAGGCCAGCCAAATAGCCAACCAAATTGTCAGCTGACTGGTTAGGTCAGGAAACCAGCCAGCCAACTGAGCAATTGTGCCAACTAGTGGGCCAACTCAACACCTAACTGGTAGACAGACTAGTGGGCCACCTTGCTAAGCTAGATAACAAGTTGGACTAGTAGTCAGCCAACGTGTAAAACCAGCTAACTAGTCAGGTGACTCGTTAGCCAACAAGTTAAGTAACCTAGGTCACTCCTTATTCAACTAGTTAACTCAGCTACTTAACATGTTTACAAACTAGTTAAAACAATTAGCTAACTGGTTAACCAACTCGTTAAATCTGCTAGCTATATCCTTAGCCAACCAGCTAAGTCAGCTAGCTAAGTAAACTAGCTAACCAGCTAGCTAGCTAAGGCAGCTAGCTCAGACAACTAGCTCACAAGTTAGCTAACTAGTTAAGTCAGCCAGTTAAGTCAGCTAGCTAAGAAGTAAAGTCAGCTAGCTAAGTCAGCTAGCTAAGTCATCTTTCTAATGTAGTCAACTGGTTAAGACATCTAGCTAGCTAGTGAGCTAATGGGTTAAAACAGTAGGTGAAGTCAGGTAGTTAACTAGGTAACTAATGGGTTAAGTCAGCTGGTTGAGTCAGCTAGCTAGCTAGTTAGCAAACGGTTTGAGTCAACTAGTTGAGTAAACTAGCTAGCTAGTTAGATAACGAGTTAAGTCAACTGGATGAGTCAGCTAGCTAGTTAGTTAGCTAACGAGTTAAGTCAGCTGGTTGTGTCAGCTAGGTTGCTCATTAGCTAGCAAGTTAAGTTCAAATAATTAAGTCACCTAGCTAGCACGTTAGATAATGAGTAAGCTGAATAGTTAGTTAGCTGGTTAAGTCAGCTAGTTAGGCAGCTAACTATTTAAGTCAGCTTGCTAGCTGGTAGCTAGCTAGTTAGCTAAGTATTTATGTCAGCTGGGTGGCTACATAACTAGCTAGTTAGCTAACTATTTAAGTCAGCTGGCTAGCTAGGTAGCTAGCTGGTTAAGACAGCTAGTTAAGTCAGGAGACTAAGCCTCTGGCTTGCTAGTTAGCGACCTAGTTTAGTCAGTTGGTTATCCAGCTGGATACTGGTTAATTCAGCTAGTTAACAGAACTGGTTAGCCAACTGACAAGGTAGGCACTTAGCTAATTACGTCAGTTAGATAGCTACCTGCCTAGCTAGTGATGTCAGCAAGTTAAATCAGCTGACTAGCCAACTGGCTAGCTGGTTCAGTCAGTTAGTTTAGTCAGCTGTCTAGCCAGCTGAGAAGTTAGGTAGGTAGCTAGATAAGTCAGCTTGCTAGCAAGCAGGCTAGCTGTTCAATTCACCTAGTTAAGTCAGCGCACGAGCCTGCTGGCTAGGTAGGTAGCTAGCTAGTTAAGTCAGCTTGCTAGCTAGTCAATTCAGTGAGTTAAGTCAGCTGCCAAGCCAGCTGCCTAGCTGGGTAGCTAGCTAGTTAAGTCAGCTGGCTAATCATTTAACTAGTTAGTTAAATAACCTAGTTAAGTCAGCTCAATAGCCAGCTGGTTAACTAGGTAGCTAAGTGTTAAGTCAGCTGGCAAGCCAGCAGGCTATGTAGGTAGCTTGCTAGTTAAGTCAGATGACTATCCAGCTGGATAGCTAGGTACCTAAGCAATTATGTCAGCCAGCTAGCTAGCTGGCTAGTTAGTTAAGTCACCTAGTTAAGTCAGTTGGCTAGAAAGCTGGCTTGTTAGGTAAGTAGATATTTAAGTCAACTGTCTATCCCGCTGGTTATATTGTTAAGTCACCTAGTTAAGTCAGCTGGCTAGCCAGCTGGCTAGCTGGTAGCTGGCTAATTACATCAGTGGGCTAGACAGCTGGCTACTAAGTTAAGTCAACTAGTTAAGTCAGCATGCTAGCCAGCTAGTTAGCTATATATCAACCTGGTTAATTCAACTGACTAGCAAACAGACAAGCTGTTTAAGTCAGCTAGTTCAGTCAGCTGACTTGAAGCTGGCTAGCTAGGTAGTGAGC
>NW_007181825.1:0-362 GCF_000164805.1 Carlito syrichta
GCTGGTTGGGAAGTCAGGTAATTAATTCAGCAGCTTCCCAGCTGGCAAGTTAGGTAGTTAACTAGTTTAGTCAGCTAACTAGCCAGCTGGTTTACTGGTTAAGGCAGCTAGTTAATTCAGCAGGTCAGCCGGCTGACTAGCTGGTTATATCAGTTAGTTATTTCAGCTGGCTAGCCAGCTGGCTAGCTGGTTAAAACAGTTAGTTAAGTTGCTGGCCAGCCAGCTGGCTAGCTAGGTTGCCAGCTAGTTAAGTCAGCTAATTAAATCAGCTGGCAAGCTAGGTTGCCAGCTAATTAAGTCAACTAGTTAAATCAACTGGCAAGCTAGGTAGCTATATAGTTAAGTCAGCTAGTTAAATCAGC
>NW_007181826.1:0-560 GCF_000164805.1 Carlito syrichta
AGTATTTGATCAGAGCTCTCCTTTGGGGATATTATTCCATAAGAACAATAATTATTATTATGTAAGTATTCCATAATTATTACTCCATAATTAAGTTAGAGTCTCATTAAAAGGTGTTATATTAGTTCAGTCAAGTGAGAATGAAGGGCTAATACAGATGGTAGAGGTCTGAGAGAGGAGGGAACAGGTGGAATTGATACTGTGAAGAACTTAGCAACTGGTTGGGGAGGGAGAGAAAAGTCCAAAAATTGACTTAAGTTTTGAGCCTAAGTGACTGGGATGTTAGTACTATTAAGAAAAGGAGGAAGCTGGGTGTGGCGGCTCACGCCTATAATCCCAGCACTTTGGGAGGCCAAGGTGAGAGGATTGCCTGAAACCATGGGTTTGAGACCAGCCTGGATAATTTGGCAGGACCTCATTTCTAAATAAATCAAAAAAATTAGCCAGGCATGTTGGCGTTCCTGTAGTTCCAGCTACTAGGAAGCTGAGGCAGAAGGATCGCCTGAGCCCAGCAGGTCGAGGCTGCGGTGGCTGGGAGCATGCCACTGCCCTCCAGCCTG
>NW_007181827.1:0-1143 GCF_000164805.1 Carlito syrichta
AACTGAAATACTCATACATTGCTGGTAGGAATGCAAAATGGTATCGTCGTTCTGAGAAAGAGTTTGACATTTTTTTATGAAGTGAAACAAACACTTACCACATGACCCAGTAATCCTACTCATAGGCATTTACTTAAGACAACATAAGGTATATATCCACACAAAGACTTTTATATGCATAGCAACTTTATTCAAAATTGTCCAAGCTGGAGATAACCCAGATGTCTTTAAAACTGTAAATGGACATCTATGGCTGCATCTCAAATTCATTTTGCTAAACAAAAGAAGCCAAACCCAAAAGACTGATAAATGACACTCTGGGAAAGGAAAAACCATAGAGATAGTAAACAGATCAGTGCTTGTCAAGGGTTGGAGTTAGGGGTAGGGTTCACTGCCAAAGGATAGCATGAGGGAAATTTTTGGAGTGAAGGAACTAATTTGTATCATCACTGTGGTGGTGGGTATGCGTTTTTCAAAACCCATTGGACTGTACTGTCGGTGACCTGCACTGACCAGGGAAGGGTTAGGACCGCACCGGTGAATCAGAACGGAGAGAAGAAAACTACTCGGAGGCAGCTCTTCTGGGAACAGTCTGGCCAAGACTGAAGCCGATTTTATTCAAACCTTTTCCAACTTATATACCATTTTCTATACCCTCCAGCAACGTGATAATCACTCACTGGGGGCGTACAAGTTTCGTGCTTTACAAACTATGCATCACAAGACCACCACGAGATCTGCAATTTCCAAGCAAACAATTCAAATTCCATGATGCCTGCCGTGCTTACATCAAGGTCACAGGTGCACAATTTCAATACAAATCGTTCAAAGTGTTTTCCATAATGTTCAATGAATCATTCATATTATACTCTTTGCTCTATACCCTGATTAATACAAAAAACTTTCCTGAGTTAACTCTAGGTTCAATCCAAGTTCACTGATTCCCAATATTTTTAACAATTAATATTATCAACTTAACACTATACTATTAACCTATTACAATTTAACATAATGCCTTATAACTCAGTTAAAACTTATTCTTAAACTACAAACTTTACTATAATTCATGTTTCATATGTCTAAACTTTAATTTTCATATGATCTAGTTATTGGACTTTAATACTATGCTATATCCTATTAAGC
>NW_007181828.1:0-2596 GCF_000164805.1 Carlito syrichta
CACTCACCTCAGCCTCCCAAAGGCGTGGGATTACAGGCTGAGCCACTGAGCCCGGTTTAGCACATCCTTAATAAACAGTATCAGCCCGGCTTGGTGGCTCAGCCTGTAATCCCATGCTTTTGGGAGGCTGAGGTGAGTGGACTGTCTGAGCCTGCATGTGTTCGAGACCCGCCTGGGCAACTTGGTGAGACCTCATCTCTACAATAAATCAAAAATTAGCTAGGCGTGGTAGCATGCATCCGTAGTTCCAGCTACTTGGAAGGCTGAGGCGGAAGGATCGCTGAAGCCCAGCAGGTTGAGGCTGCGGTGACCGGGAGCGGCCACTGCACTCCAGTCTGGGCGACCGAGTGAGATTCCAATTCAAAAACAATTAAATTAAATTAAATTAAATCAAATCCAAGCTTCACCCAATGTGTACCATCTTGACATCACCACGACGAAGTCACCTTAGAAAACTCCCTGAGAGATTATTTTCTGATAATTCCGTCTCTCCATTCATCTTAGCATGCTCAAGTCAGACAGTCAGCAATATTTTCCCTTGACTCTTCTGCGGGGGTGTTGTATCCAATTTCTCTTCCTATGGTTTTGTTCCCTTCAAATCTGTTTTCCATAGGTGCACCAGAAAGATTTTACGAAAATTTCGATCTTCTCACATGACTTAGTAATTTAAAAATCCTTCTAAGAATTTCTCCTATTGACTGGATACATCAAAACTTCTTAAAAAATAAATTTTCTGTAACATGTGCTCTAACTTTCTAGCTCCTACCTAAATCAGTTTATGCATTAGTAACACTGACTGACTTACAATTATTCACAAATACCTAGTTATTTCAGACCTCTGAGGCTGTGTAAATAATGCCACGTGCTTTTTTCACTTGGCCAATCTCTACTCATTTTCCAAAATTTATTGTAGGAAGACTTCTTAGTACTCTTTAATTATAAGTACCCTCATCAAGGCCCCAGAAAGTTTGAAGGTAACTGTGATCCTCAGGGTCAGAGAGGAGACTTGTGTAATACTGGAATGGAATAAAAGAAGCAGAGTTGAGCAGGAAATGAGTTAGTATAAATTGGTGACATGAGAAAGTGTCCTGAGTCTGATGGTTCTTTTAATGACTTTTTACTCAGAGTGAAATGAGGAAGCACTGGAGACCTTGAGTAAAAGAATGAGATTTTTCTATGTTTCCAGAATCACTCAGGCTACTGTGTTATGATGAGATTAAAGGGGTGACCAAAAGACATCTAATTAGAAGAAAGTTTTTAGCACTCTGGACTAGGGAGTACAGTGGCTTAGACTGGAATATTAATAACCAAAGTGGCAGAGGCTATTGGTTATGTTGGCTATGTTTATTGTGTTGCATAGAGGAGTTGTTCAAGGTTATGTTTGGGGTCTTGAAGAAAGAGGGGCATTGAGAATGGCTCTAAGGGTGTTTGGTCAAGACTGGAGTGTAACTTCAAGACTAGAGATGAAGTCATCTAGAAGTTTGGCAGTAGAACCATTGAAGTAAATGTCAGGCAGGTATGAACTAACTTTTCCAAATATGACCTGCAGTTCTGTAGATGACAACAGGATATGAGGCTAGAAAGAAGAGGTGATAATGAGGAAGAAGCCTGTCATCTGAAGATGACAGCAAGGAGTAGTATTTAGTATTATATATATATATACATATATATATGTGTGTGTGTGTGTGTGTGTGTGTGTATATATATATATATATATATACACATAATCTCACCTTAAATATTTTTTTTGAGAATTTTATGTATTTATTCTGTAGAATTTCATTTTAAGATTTCCTAGTACTTTGGGATCAGTTTTGGTAAGTTTTATCTTTAAAAAAATATCCATTTACAACTTCAAATTTACATATATTCAAGCAAAGTTTTGTTCTGAATTATTTAATTTTTTTTGTATGTGTGTTATTTCCCAGACTTTCTTATGTAAAGTTGTACTTTCTCTTCTTTTTTTCTTGAGTAGGTTAGATAGTGGTTTATAAATCTAACCATGTTTCTATTTTTGTTGCTTCAGAGAACCAAATTTAGATTTGTTTGTTTTAGAAATGTTTATAATTTATTCATGACTGCCATTAAAATTATTTTTTGTGTTTTCTTGTGTTATGCGTTTGCTTCTTTTATGAGATGTTATTACAACTATACAAAATCTTGGTCAGATTTCTCAAAAAGCGTATTAACAAATTTTATTAAATAATATATTAAAATGTTATAACATTTTATTTCAAGAGTGAAATATTATTTATGTTCTGGTGGAATTTACACTAAGCATTCAAAATATATTTATATTAGAAACTATATTAAGGTCAACCATAATCTCAAGAACAAAAGTCATTACTGTCTTCATTTATGATAGATATTTCTTTGACCTGAAAAAAATACTATTCTCATTTTTAAAAGTCAATAAAATAAGTATGAATGAATACATTTTTAACATAATAATATATTAGTTTTTAAAATTATACAACAATTTATTGGAGAAATATGGAGGCATCCTCACTCAAGCCAAAAACAAGATAATTATTTTAATTGGAAGTACTAGCAAATTGATCTAAAAGAAAGAAAATGGAAAAAAAGAATATAACAT
>NW_007181828.1:3613-11630 GCF_000164805.1 Carlito syrichta
AGCATGTAACTTTAACAATTAAAATTGTGATAACTCGTAAAAAGATTAATGATAATGGAATCAAGTAGGAAGCCTAGAACAAAATCTAAATACATAAGAAGATATATGACAAAATAAATGTAACATCTCAAATTAATGAATAAATGATGAACTATCAAATATATTGTGTGGGGACAAGAAGGTATTTGAAAAAAAATGTGACTGCACTAATACCTCTGAGTGTACACTAAGATAAATCCCCAAAGCATCAAAGATTTAAATATACATTGTGAATCCACAAAATCACTGGTAGAAAATGTAAAAGAATTTTAATTCCACACTTAATATACAAATATAAAAAAGAAAAGAACAAAAGTTATGAACATAGAGTCACAGAAAAAGTAACAGAATTGGCTCTTCAACATAGGACATGTACTCAAACTCACCCATAAAAATTCTAATGTTTGACCTTGTACATTAATGAGAATATTGCATTCTATTAGCCTTTCTTAGACTTTGCAGTTGAAATTGCAATTCTTGTTATAAGCTCTGTAGAAGGCAATCTGGCACTTATCTATAGAACTTAAAATGATCTTCCCTCATGAAGGGGGATAGTTAAAAGGACTCAACCACAAACAGTCATTGGCCATGTTAACCTTACTTCTGAGCAATTTTTGTCATCATCCATACAGCATTGGGTCACACCCCAGATGGCCACATGTGGGAAGTAATCTTTTTTTAAATAAATCTTTTCTTCATCTCAAAAAAAAGTTGCATATACACTTTTATCCCATTTCTGAGAATTTACTCTATTGATATACTTGCATACATTCAAAATGATGCATGTTAAGTGTCATATATTCTCTTCATTTTCAGCAGTAGAGACTAAAACATCAAAGTTCATCAGTATAGATTTCTTCCACCGTATTACATACATATGAATGAATATTATTTAGCTGTGAAAAAAGGTTTGAGTGACTTATCCAGTATTCATATGGAAATATTGTGAAAAAAAAAAAACCCCAGAAAGTGCAGGAGTATATTCATATTGTTACATTTTCTTGAAATATATACTGAAAATCTAGAAATAAACAATACATTAACAAAATGGATATCTCATGTGGAACACTGGAATATGCAATTATTATAGTAGGAAGAACTTTTTCCCTATGTGTGTGTATAAATATGAATGCATATGTATGCATATGATAAATATATATTATTTTACATATATGTTTTAATTTTACCCATACACTGAATATTGACTTCAAACTTCTGAGATATTACAAGCCTCTAGCACATGTTAATTTCTTTGAAGTGTAAGGTCTTTGTCTGTAACCTTGCTTTTCAGTAATAAATGGAAACATGCCTCTGGTATTTCCCAGTTTCCCAATGGAACAAAGACCTGTCTTCTTCTGCATTTGAAATCATAGTTAATTATCTGGTGGTTTAATCTTGTGTATATTGTTCTTTTCCCACAATCTAACCAAATCAGAATATGCAGTTTCTGAGAATCTGGCCTCTCTGATTTTCTGATCTAATTTAGATGTTTATAAGATAAAAGATCCTTGCTGCACTTCTTAAATTTAATTACAGAATTAAACGGGAGTGATAAAGTAACCGCATTGGCTCTAATATAAATTACCTTCTCTCTGCAGGAGGAGCATTATCCGCTGCTTGGACCATGAACGCGTAAGTCCGTCAGATTCTCAATTCCACCCGTGGTGCGATGGTGATAAGCCCTGTTGTTTTATTGATGATGAAGTCTCCCTGAGCCTCAACCAAGATTTCATATGTGATCTCCCCATTTGACCCTTCGTCTGCTTCGACTGCAGTCAGCTGGAATTGAAAATTACAACATAAATCCTCTTGGTACTCAACTTTTCACCACAGTGTCATTCCCCCCCAACCAAAGGAGTTTGCTTTCAATGACAAAACATAAGAAAAGAAAGTTTTCTTGACATATATACACTTGTTTATTTGAATTGAGGGTACTGTGTTCTGTTATGATACTGAAGCAATCACTGCAAGGATTTTCTTTTTTTTCTTGTGATAGTGATAAGGAACACATATTTGGATCTTGTTGGCTGTCTTTATTTTAATAAAGGAAACGTGCCTTAACAGAAAATTTAATATCCCTATAGGAAATTTAATTCTTTTTCTTCATCTTACCTTGTGTTCATGGCACATAAACACATACAACTACAGAATGAGTCCTGGAAAAAATGAAATCTGCAAGGTTTGCCTTTAGGACTATCTTTTGCTCTTTCTCTCTCTCTGTCTCTCTTTTTTCCCCCCTTTTTAGTTATGCTTGCCAAGGAAAGATTCTTAACATTTCCACACTGACTTTTAAAGGACTAACATGCCCTAGAGTATTACCTTTTCAAACAAATTCATCTCTAATTGTAGAATATCAAGGTTCATATAGTTCAAAACATAGCTTTGAGACAAGGAAATCTATGCAGAGCTCTTGAAATTATACCACATAAAATTTTGTAAAGCTAATTTATACATATTTATAATCATTTCCAGGCAACTGGTACCTAATAATGACTTTGGGTTACTATATATCCAATGAGAGTAATGATTAATTTCATAAAACAATATTAAGTCAATAAAGTTTATTATATTAAAGAAGACTCCTTGACTTACTGATAAATATAAATTTACTTAAGGAGGGAAACAAAATAAAAATTGGTTCTGGTGGGAAATTTTACAATATGCATCTTACATATATTCACATTATTTTCTGGTTTTAGCATACCAAAAGTGATGGAAGAAAGAAAGAAAAGTGGCCTCAATTTACACAGAGGGGGTAAACAATTTTTTTCATTGGAATAAATAAATAAACTTGTAAAAATGGATTTCTTATTTACTTACACTTTCTAATGTATTTATAATTATCATGTATTGCTTCTATAAAGTAGTAGTTCTTTGTAGGATACAGACTCCTTTGGGAATCTGGCAAACACACTGGTGTACCTTCCCTGATAAAATGTGCATGTGCGCATTTATCATGAAACTTAAGTTCAATTTCAGGAAAACCATGTAAATCAATTGCCCATTCAAGGATTTATGTTTAGTATTCCCAAGAAATATAAACAAAGTACATTATGCATCCCACTATGCTTCAGGGAATATATTGTATATATTCTATTTCTATTTTTATGATATGCCACATGTAGAGTGAAAATGTACACATAATAGCAGCTACTAGAATAATTGCAGAAAAAAATTTGAGAGACTAGCATTAATTCAGTCAAGTCCTGAGACTGAGCATTAGGGGTGGACAGATGTGGTTGCCAGGAAGAAAGGCATTTCATAAAATGATTCTGGGACTTACATGAAAAATTACATATTGGATGCTATGCTCACTATTTGGGTGGTAGGCTCAATAGAAACTCAATAGAAATCCTCGCTCCCTTCTCTCTTTAGGAGTTTCCAGTGTCTCTTGGTCTCACCATATGACAGACATACTCCTAAAGGCAAACTAGAAGAAAACTATTTGCAGAAACTGTCAAAATGAATGATGTATATTTATGGAGAATTGTTCAAGCCAATCAAACTCATTTTCTTTTGTGTGTGAATAAAATTAGAAAATTAGAGGACAAGAGTAGCAGGGGAGATTTCTGTTTTGATTATAGTAAATCATTTAAACAAAATACCTCAGAAAATCTTAATTAAAATTTATCTTAAATTCGATTCTATATTAACATTCATCCTGGGACTTAAATTGGCTAAAGGAATTTTTTTTTTTTTTTTAAGTTGGAGTCTTACTCTGTCACCCAGACTGGAGTGCAGTGGCCACTCCCAGCCACCGCAGCCTCAACCTGCTGGGCTCTGGTGATCCTTCCGCCTCAGCCTTCCAAGTAGCCAGAATTATAGGCATGCGCTACCATGCCCGGCTGATTTTTGATTTATTGTAGATATGAGGTCTCGCCTGCCCAGCGGGTCTCGAACCCGCGGGCTCAGGCAATCCACGCACTCAGCCTCCAAAGGCACGGATTACAGGCTGAGCCACCGAGCCCAGCTGGCTAAAGGAATTTAATGATAAATGGCAATATGTCAAGTTAAGAAGAGGTGGTAAAGATGTGCTTCAGGTATGTAGGCATTATGGCTAGTCTTATTTAATATTTTCTTTTTTTTTTTGAGTTGGAGTCTCACTCTGTCACCCAGACTGGAGTTCAGTGGCCACTCCCGGCCACCGCAGCCTCGACCTGCTGGGCTCCGGTGATCCTTCTGCCTCAGCCTTCCAAGTAGCTGGAACTACAGGCGCATGCTACCATGCCCGGCTAATAATTTTTTGATTTATTGTAGAGATGAGTTCTTGCCAAGTTGCCCAGGTGGGTCTCAAACCCGCGGGCTCAGGCAATCCACTCACCTCAGCCTCCCAAAGGCACGGGATTGCAGGCTGAACCACTGAGCCCAGCTAACATTTTCATAAATGATGTTTGAGGGGAGGATAAGCTGAATGACAATTAAACTGAGGAAGGCACCAACTTGGGAGATGCTTCAAATACCAAACTGTGCTGCAAAACTAAGGTTATTAAAAAAAATTGCACACCCTATTATCAGGTAGGAAGTTTAACAAATAAGACAAAAAAAACTCTATGCTCAGTTTACTTAAATAACTTGATACTATTTGTCAATCTTTTAGTACTAAATAATAAAACAGTGGGTTAGGAACAACACAATTTGTTAGCACTGATACTAACAAAAATATTTTGAAGAAATTATTGGTGGTCCAAGATTTAAAAAGAAAGTGGAGACACTGATTCTGAAAACCCAAACTATATAATAATGCCTTCTGCTCAAGACCCTGAAAACTAAAGGCATTTTTAAAAATTTCTAGATTAGCTGGGCTCGGTGGCTCAGCCTGTAATCCCGCGCCTTGGGAGGCTGAGGTGAGTGTATTGCATGAGCCCGCGGGTTCGAGACCTGCCTGGGCAACTTGGTGAGACCTCATCTCTACAATAAATAAAAAATTAGCCAGGTGTGGTAGTGTGCACTTGTAATTCCGGCTACTCGGAATGCTGAGGTGGAAGGATCGCTGGAGCCCAACAGGTTGAGGCTGCGGTGGC
This sequence comes from Carlito syrichta, assembly GCF_000164805.1. Lineage (NCBI taxonomy): Eukaryota > Metazoa > Chordata > Mammalia > Primates > Tarsiidae > Carlito > Carlito syrichta. Next base: position 8,674 of record NW_007181828.1, read on the forward strand.
CTGGAGTAGCCACTGTACTCCAGTCTGGGTGACAGAGTGAGACTCCGAATCAAAAAAACAAAAAAAATCTAGACTCAGTGGGTACATGTGCAGATTTGTTACATGGGCATATAACATGATGATGAAGTTTGGGTTTCTATTGAGCCTGCCACCCAAATAGTGAGCAAAGCACCCAATATGTAATTTTTCAATCCTCCCTCCCTTCTCTCTTTAGGAGTTTCCAGTATCTCTTGGTCTCACCATAATATATGTGTATTCCTAGTGCTTAGCTCCCACTTAGGAGAATGTGTGGTGTTCAGTTGTGTGTTTCTGTGTTATTCACTTAAAATAAAGGTCTCCAACTACACCCAAAGGAGTATAAATTATGCTATCAAGAATACACCTGCACTCATATGTTTATCTCAGCACTATTCACAATAGCAAAAACATAGAAGGCATTTTTTTTTAAACCTCAGTGATGCTATGTAGTAGGTTCCCTGTGATATTGAATAAAGTTGTAGATGTTAATTTTGCAGCTAAGCTAAGGTAGGTATTTTATTCAATTACAGTTGAATGACCTTGTGACCATTGACCAGTGTCTATGAGATGGAGACATATGAAGTTCATGCCTAACCAGTTTCCTATATGAGTAGAGCACGAAGGAAAGGTTGATTTACATGGAGAAGCCAAAGTTTTGCTTACAAGTTTAAGAAAATGGTAAAATCAAAACCATGACATTTAACTGCTTATTTAAATGCTATGATATCTATACATGGTAAGAAACACTGAGCTATTTATGCATGATGCATTAGAGTTTTTTTTCAGGAACTTTAATCTTACCTTTTCATAATTCCTTCCTCTCAGTTTTTAATGCATGCATATTCAAACGTCTCCCACCATCTCCTACTCCCAACACACACACAAAATCTGATTGCCCCCTGCTGTTCCCTTTTAATTTTTCACTGCAGTTTACTTCTCTCTTCAATTGTTCTTTTCTGCTTCTGAGAAAATGAGAAACTATGCCTGAATTGATAATGACTAAGTGTATTGACCATTTAGTGACTTTCTGGGCATCTAGGCTCTTGATTTCAGTAAAAGTCCCTCATTCTCCTTTAGGAATCCATTCAACCTTTTCACAATCCAATTTTGTTAGGGCTGACACTTAGCTCCAATAGTAAAAGACTCAGGCCCAAACATTGTTTGTTTCAAGAACTGGCAAGTTATTCTAGTTGGCATAATCAGAATGACACCTATAACTACTGGAAAAGGATGGCTCTTATTTTCTCCAGGGCAAAACTGGTACATTTACATCTGCTGTTTCTGCTGATTTTCTTGTCTGCATTGAATCTACCTAAGACTGTGGCCCACACAGAAGAAGGCAGTGCCAGGAAATAGAACAATATTACTGATGTCATGGTTTCCAGTGATGTGTGAAGCCAAATTTACCACTAAGCTTTCCTGGTATATAAAAATTATATATTTTTTAAAATGCTAATTTAATATGAAATTATATCTCTAAATCACAAGGATCCTAAATATTACAGAAAAAATAACTTTTATGATTACTCAGTTTGCAGTATGATTATTCTTCTATGATTATTGTGTTTTGAAATCTTGATATGTGGTACCATATGATCATTAACATATCAAAATATCTTTGATTAATACATAATTATTCATTATAATGGTAAAAGATATTGTTCTGAAAAGTTGTTCTTGTATAGAAAACATAATAAACTATTGAATAAGTAATAAAAATAAAGATAAAATAAAATTTAAATATTTCATATAATAATTGTTGGATTTTAAAATAAAGAAATACTCTGAATTTTAAAATTGAGAATTTGTAAAGTATATAGTTATTGAAATATTTTTAAAAATGTCATTATTATCCAGGTTGACTATTCAAACTAGATATGCAAATATATAAAAATAAAGCCTCCTAAGTAACATTTTGTGATATGTAGAACAAGATAAAACAATAAGACCCCAAGTTTGACTCTTTTTATAATGAAGATATATTTACAAAGTGAACTCTGGATTGATATTATGCTAAAACATGTAAATCTGAGTTTAGAAAGACTAGAAAAGATTGTATTCTTTCCAAGGGAAGAGAATTGTAGAAGTAAGCTAGCTGAGACCACTTGGTGATAATTATAATAACTGAATTTAATTTTAAACTTGATTTAGGGAAAGCAATCATTTGGAAAAAAATTATTTCAGAATAATTAATGAGCACCCACCTCCAGACAAGATATTGGGGCTAAGTGTAAGTTAAATTTGACTTCGTAAATAAATTTGTACTCTGCTTTCCCTCCCACCCCCAATTTAGTGTCAGATGAGGGAGATTTTTAATAATAGTCAATTCACCTTGACGTGAAAAATGTGATTAGTAATGACCATAAGGAACAAACAGCGGGTGACAAGGTAGATAAGAAAAGTCTTTGACATAGGTTACATTTACAGTGGTATCTGAAAAATGAGAACACGGTTGAAGACTATGGATTGAGAGCAGTTCATGGAGAAAAGATGGACATGTGTGGAGACACTGCATTATAGGGAAAGAAGTACTTGAAAAGCTCTCAGCAAGGCTAAATGTGATGAGCTAGGAAAAAACTAGCACATGTTGATATTTAGAACTGAGTAGAGGCAAGATGATGAAGGGTTATGTGGGTTGAAATAAAAGTTTGAACATCACTGCATGAGATAACTAAATAATGAGAAGATTAGCATTAAGAAACATACTTCTGTCAGGCTTGATGTCACAGCTTGTAATCCCGCACCTTTGGGAGGCTGAGGTGAGTGGATTGCCTGAGCCTACGGGTTTGAGACCCGCCTGGGCAGCGAGACATCATCTCTACAATAAATCAAAAACATCAGCTGGGGGTGGTAGTGCATGCCTGTAATTCTGGCTACTTGGAAGGCTGAGATGGAAGGATCACCAGAGCCCAAATGGTCAAGGCTGCGGTGGCCGGGAG
>NW_007181829.1:0-3228 GCF_000164805.1 Carlito syrichta
GCCATGTTAACCTTACTTCTGAGCAATTTTTGTCATCATCCATACAGCATTGGGTCACACCCCAGATGGCCACATGTGGGAAGTAATCTTTTTTTAAATAAATCTTTTCTTCATCTCAAAAAAAAGTTGCATATACACTTTTATCCCATTTCTGGGAATTTACTCTATTGATATACTTGCATACATTCAAAATGATGCATGTTAAGTGTCATATATTCTCTTCATTTTCAGCAGTAGAGACTAAAATGTCAAAGTTCATCAGTATAGATTTCTTCCACCGTATTACATACATATGAATGAATATTATTTAGCTGTGAAAAAAGGTTTGAGTGACTTATCCAGTATTCATATGGATATATTGTGAAAAAAAACCCCAGAAAGTGCAGGAGTATATTCATATTGTTACATTTTCTTGAAATATATACTGAAAATCTAGAAATAAACAATACATTAACAAAAGGGATATCTCATGTGGAACATTGGAATATGCAATTATTATAGTAGGAAGAACTTTATCCCTATGTTTGTGTATAAATATGAATGCATATGTATGCATATGATAAATATATATTATTTTACATATATGTTTTAATTTTACCCATACACTGAATATTGACTTCAAACTTCTGAGATATTACAAGCCACTAGCACGTGTTAATTTCTTTGAAGTATAAAGTCTTTGTCTGTAACCTTGCTTTTCAGTAATAAATGGAAACATGCCTCTGGTATTTCCCAGTTTCCCAATGAACAAAGACCTGTCTTCTTCTGCATTTGAAATCATAGTTAATTATCTGGTGGTTTAATCTTGTGTATATTGTTCTTTTCCCACAATCTAACCAAATCAGAATATGCAGTTTCTGAGAATCTGGCCTTTCTGATTTTCTGATCTAATTTAGATGTTTATAAGATAAAAGATCCTTGTTGCTCTTCTTAAATTTAATTACAGAATTAAACGGGAGTGATAAAGTAACCGCATTGGCTCTAATATAAATTACCTTCTCTCTGCAGGAGGAGCATTATCCGCTGCTTGGACCATGAACGCGTAAGTCCGTCAGATTCTCAATTCCACCCGTGGTGCGATGGTGATAAGCCCTGTTGTTTTATTGATGATGAAGTCTCCCTGAGCCTCAACCAAGATTTCATATGTGATCTCCCCATTTGACCCTTCGTCTGCGTCGACTGCAGTCAGCTGGAATTGAAAATTACAACATAAATCCTCTTGGTACTCAACTTTTCACCACAGTGTCATTCCCCCCCAACCAAAGGAGTTTGCTTTCAATGACAAAACATAAGAAAAGAAAGTTTTCTTGACATATATACACTTGTTTATTTGAATTGAGGGTACTGTGTTCTGTTATGATACTGAAGCAATCACTGCAAGGATTTTCTTTTTTTTCTTGTGATAGTGATAAGGAACACATATTTGGATCTTGTTGGCTGTCTTTATTTTAATAAAGGAAACGTGCCTTAACAGAAAATTTAATATCCCTATAGGAAATTTAATTCTTTTTCTTCATCTTACCTTGTGTTCATGGCACATAAACACATACAACTACAGAATGAGTCCTGGAAAAAATGAAATCTGCAAGGTTTGCCTTTAGGACTATCTTTTGCTCTTTCTCTCTCTCTGTCTCTCTTTTTTCCCCCCTTTTTAGTTATGCTTGCCAAGGAAAGATTCTTAACATTTCCACACTGACTTTTAAAGGACTAACATGCCCTAGAGTATTACCTTTTCAAACAAATTCATCTCTAATTGTAGAATATCAAGGTTCATATAGTTCAAAACATAGCTTTGAGACAAGGAAATCTATGCAGAGCTCTTGAAATTATACCACATAAAATTTTGTAAAGCTAATTTCTACATATTTATAATCATTTCCAGGCAACTGGTACTTAATAATGACTTTGGGTTACTATATATCCAATGAGAGTAATGATTGATTTCATAAAACAATATTAAGTCAATAAAGTTTATATATTAAAGAAGACTCCTTGACTTACTGATAAATATATATTTACTTAAGGAGGGAAACAAAATAAAAATTGGTTCTGGTGGGAAATTTTATAATATGCATCTTACATATATTCACATTATTTTCTGGTTTTAGCATACCAAAAGTGATGGAAGAAAGAAAGAAAAGTGGCCTCAATTTACACAGAGGGGGAAAATAATTTTTTTCATTGGAATAAATAAATCAACTTGTAAAAATGGATTTCTTATTTACTTACACTTTCTAATGTATTTATAATTATCATGTATTGCTTCTATAAAGTAGTAGTTCTTTGTAGTATACAGACTCCTTTGGGAATCTGGTAAACACACTGGTGTACCTTCCCTGATAAAATGTGCATGTGCGCATTTATCATGAAACTTAAGTTCAATTTCAGGAAAACCATGTAAATCAATTGCCCATTCAAAGATTTATGTTTAGTATTCCCAAGAAATATAAACAAAGTACATTATGCATCCCACTATGCTTCAGGGAATATATTGTATATATTCTATTTCTATTTTTATGATATGCCACATGTAGAGTGAAAATGTACACATAATAGCAGCTACTAGAATAATTGCAGAAAAAAAATTTGAGAGACTAGCATTAATTCAGTCAAGTCCTGAGACTGAGCATTAGGGGTGGACAAATGTGGTTGCCAGGAAGAAAGGCATTTCATAAAATGATTCTGGGACTTACATGAGCATGACAGACATACTCCTAAAGGCAAACTAGAAGAAAACTATTTGCAGAAACTGTCAAAATGAATGATGTATATTTATGGAGAATTGTTCAAGCCAATCAAACTCATTTTCTTTTGTGTGTGAATAAAATTAGAAAATTAGAGGACAAAAGTAGCAGGGGAGATTTCTGTTTTGATTATAGTAAATCATTTAAACGAAATGCCTCAGAAAATCTTAATTAAAATTTATCTTAAATTCGATTCTATATTAACATTCATCCTGGGACTTAAATTGGCTAAAGGAATTTTTTTTTTTTTTAAGTTGGAGTCTTACTCTGTCACCCAGACTGGAGTGCAGTGGCCACTCCCAGCCACCGCAGCCTCGACCTGCTGGAATCTGGCGATCCTTCCACCTCAGCCTTCCAAGTAGCCAGAATTATAGGCTTGTGCTACCATGCCCGGCTGATTTTTGATTTGTTGTAGATATGAGGTCTCGCCTGCCCAGGCGGGTCTCGAACCCGCGGGCTCAGGCAATCCACTCACCTCAGCCTC
>NW_007181830.1:0-3854 GCF_000164805.1 Carlito syrichta
CAGCTGGCTACTTCTTTACATCAGGTAGTTAAGTCATCTGGCAAGCCAGGTTGATACGTAGGTAGCTAGCTTGTTAAGTAAGCTGGCTAGCCAACTGGCTATCTAGTGACATCAGCTAATTAATTGAACTGGCTAGCCAGCTGACTAATAAGTTGTCACCTAGTTGAGTTAGCTGGCTAGCCAGTTGCTTAGTTGGTTAAGTCAGCTATTTAATTCAAGTGGTTAGCTTGGTAGCCAGTTAGTTATGTCAGCTGGCTAGTCAGTTGTCTAGCTTGTTATGTCAGCTAGTTAAGTCAACGGGCCAGCCTCCTTGATAGGTAGATAACTAGCTAATTAAGTCAGCTGGTTAGCCCACTTGCTAGCAAGGTAAGTCAGCTGGTTAAGAGAATCAGCGTTCCGACTGGCTAGCTTGGTGACTAGCTAGTTAAGCCAGCTGGCTAGCCAGATGACTATCTCCTTAAGTCAGCTAGTTAAGTCATCTGATTCGCTGACTGGCTAACTAGGTGGCTGACAAGTTCAGATGGCTGGTTAACAGGCTGGTTAGGTAGGTGTCCTTCTAGTTAAGCTGGCTGTCTATCCGGCTGACCAGCAGGTTGACTGACTGGTTAAGCTGACTAACTATAAGACTGTCCAGCCAGACAACTGGGTATTTAATTCAGCTAGCTAGCTTGCAGGTCAGCCCTCTAGCTAGCTAGCTGGCTGCCTAGCCAACTAGTCAGTGTGGTAACTAGCTAGTTAAGCCAGCTGGCTAGCCATCCTGCCAACCAGTTATCTAGCTAGTTAAATCAGCTGGCTACCCAGCAGTCAGCCAACTAGCTAGTCAGCTAGTTAAGCCAGCTAGCTAGCCGACTAGCTAGTTTAGTCAACTAGTAAATCAGCTAACTATTCAACTAGCTAATTAAGTCATCTAGGTAATCAGGTTGCTTCTCTGCTAGCTATTTAAGTCAGCTATCTAATCAACTAACTAATTAGCTAGATTTTTATGTCAGCTAGCCCACTCAATAGCCAGCTAGATAGCTAGCTAAGTCAGCTAGATAGAAATCTCGATAGTTTGTTTGCTAGCTAGTTATGTCAGCCACATATCCAGTTAGCTAGTCAGTTATCTAGTTAAGTCAGCTAACAAATCAGCTAGTTACTTAGCTAACTAGTTGACTGGCAACTCATCGAGCTCGTCAGCTTACTTGTGACCTCGCATGCTTTCCATCAGTTCAGCTAACTAGTCTGCTCGCTCACCTACCAGTCGATCAGCAAACTAGTCATCTCACGTGCCAGCAAAAAATTCGACTAACCCTTGCAGGCCAACAGGACAGCTAACTAGTCGGCTTGCTCACCAGCTAACTATTTAAGTCAGTTCACCAATGGCTCTCTCGCTGGCCGACTAGTTAAGGCATCAATCACGTCGGCTCACTCGATGGCCAACAAGTTAATCGGCTCACCGGTCTGCTCCCTCACCGACGAACTAGTTAAGCTTTCTAAACAGTCGTCACACTTGCCAGCTGACTAAATTCAGCTGACCAGTCAGCTCACTTACCAGCAGATTAGTTAATTCAACTGACCAGTCGGCTCACTTGATGGCCAACTAGTTAAGTCAGCTTACTAGTCGGCTCACTCACTTGCCAACTTAAGTCACCTGAGCAGTTGGCTCTCTCACCCACTGACTAGTTAAGTCAGCTCACCTGTTGGATCACGTGCTGGCCTACTAGTTGAGTCAGGTAACCTGTCCACCAATTAGCCATCCAAGTAGTAAAGTGAGCTAAACAATCGTCCAACTATTTGACCAACTTCTCATGTCAGCTAACTTGTCGGCCAACTAGTTGGCCAACTAGTTAGGTCAGAAAACGAGCAGGCAACTACTTAACATTTAAAATTGCTAACTAGTGGGCCAACTCGTCAGTCATCTTGCTAACCAAGGTAACTGGACGGACGACAAGTAGGCCGATTTCTTAAGCCAACTACCAAGTCAGCCAACATCTTTAGGCAGCAAACAAGTCGACCGAGTAGGCAACCGACATGATAAACAATCTAAGTAGCCAACCGACTCATCAGCCCACAATTTAATTTACCTAGCTAACTCATTAATCCACTGGTTAAGTCAGTGATTTTACTCGTTTACCAACTAGTTAAAACGGTTGCCTAACTCGTTAACCAACTCATTAATCAGCTAGCTATCTCGTTAGACAACTAGTTAAGTAAGCTAGCAAAGTCAGCTAGCTAACCAGCTAGCTAGTTAAGTAAGCTAGCTAAGTTAGCTAGCTCACTAGTTACCTAACTATTTAAGTCACCTACTTAAGTCTGCTACCTAACTAGTTAGATAATTATTAAAGCAATTAGTTATTCAGCTACTTAATTAGTTAGCTAACTATTTAATTCAGGTAGTTAAGTCAGCTAGCTAACTTGTGAAGTCAGAAAGTGAAGTCAGCTAGCTAAGTAGTTAAGTCAGATAGCCAACTCAGCTATTTTAGTCAGGTTTCTAATTTAGTCAGATGGGTAAGACAGTTAGCTAGCTAGTTAGCTAAAGGGTTAAGTCAGCAGGTTGAGTGAGGTAGTTGGCTAGTAAACTAATGGGTTAAGTCAGCTGGTTGAGTCAGATAGCTAGCTAGGTAGCAAACGGATTTTGTCAGCTGCTCGAGTAGGCAAGCTAGCTAGTTAGCTAATGAGCTAAGTCAGCTGGTTGAGTCAGCTACATAGCTCTTTAGCTAATGAGATAAGTCAGATGATTGTCAGCTAGCTAGAACGTTAGATAAGGAGTAAGCTTACTAGTTAGCTAGCTGGTTAAGTCAGTAAGCTAGCTGTTCCATTAACTACTTAAGTCAGCTTTTTAGTTAGGTAGGTAGCTGGTTAGATAACTATTTAATTCCGCTGGATAGCTAGGTTGCTAGCTAGTTAGCTAAGTATATAAGTCAGCTGGCCAGCTAGTTTGCTAGGAAGTTAGCTCAGCTAGTTAAGTCAGCTGTCTAGTCAGATGGCTAGCTAGGTAGCAAGCTAGTTAAGTCAGTTGGCAAGTCAGCTGGCTAGCTGGTTAATTCAGCTAGTTAAGTGAGTTGGCTAGCCAACTGGCAATATATATAACTAGCTAGTTAAGTCAGCTGGATATCTACTTGGCTACCTAGTGATGTCAGCGTGTTAAGTCAGCTGGCTAGCCAACTGGCTAGCTGGTTAAGCCAGCTAATTTAGCCAGCAGTCTGGCCAGCTGGGTAGGCAGGTAGCTAGAAAGATGTGTCACCTTGTTAGCCAGCAGGCTAGCTATTCAAGTCAGATAGTTAAGTCAGCTGGCTATCCTGCAGTCTATGTAAGTATCTAGCTAGTTGAGTGAGTTGGCTTTCCAGCTTGCTATCTTAAGTCAGCTACGTAAGTCAGTTGGCTAGCCAGCTGTCTAGATAGGTAGCCAGCTAGTTATGTCACCTACAAAGCCAGGTGACTAGCTGGCTAAGTCAGCTAGTTAAGTCAGCTAGCAACCTTCAGCCTAGCTAGTTAAGTCAGCTCGTTAAGTCTGTTGACTATCCAGCTGGTTAGCTAGTTAAAAAGCTAGTTAAGTCAGATGGCTAGCGATCTGGCCACGTAGTTATTTCTGCTAATTAAGTCAGATGTTTTTCTAGGAATCTAGCTATATGAGTGAGCTAGTTATGTCAGCTGCATAGCTCGATAAGTTAGCAAGTTAACTCAGCAGACTAGCAAGATGGCTATCTAGATAGCAATCTAGTTAAGCCAGCTAGTTAAACTGGCTGGTGAGCTAGGTATCTAGCTGGTCAAGTCAGCTAGTTAAGTTACCTTGCTAGCTAGTTAAGTCAGCAAGCTAAGTCAGCTGGCTAGCTAGCTAGTTAAGTCAGCTGGCTAGCCAGTTAGCTGCTGTTATG
>NW_007181831.1:0-360 GCF_000164805.1 Carlito syrichta
AATTCCATTCCGTTTTTCCCTATTTTATTACTTTTCATTTCGTTCTTCTAAATTCCATTCTTTTCCATTCTGCTCCATTCCATTCCGCTCCATTCAATTCCTCTCCATTCCATTCCTCTCCATTCCTATCCATTCCAATCCATTTCATCCCACTCCATTCAATCCCATTCCATACAATTCATCTCCATTCCATTCCATTTGATTCCATTGCTTTCCTCTACATTCCATTCCCTTCGATTTCATTCCATTGCTTTTCTCTCCATTCATTCCTTTCTATCATATTCCATTCCATTCCATTTCATTCCATTGCTTTCCATTCCATTTCGTTCCAATCCATTCCGTTCAAGTCCGTTCCATTCC
>NW_007181832.1:0-758 GCF_000164805.1 Carlito syrichta
GGTTAGCTAGGTATCTAGCTAGTTAAATCAGCTGGCTATCCAGCTGGCTTGCTCATTACCTCAGCTAGTTAAGTGAGCTGGCTAAGCAGCTGGCTAGCTAGTTAGGAAAGCTCGTTAATTCAGCAGCCTAGCCAGCTGGTTAGCTATTAAAAAGCTAATTAAGAGAGCTGGTTAGCTAGGCAGTTAGCTAGTTAAGTCAGCTAGTTAAATCACATGGCTAGTTAGTTAAGTCAGCTAGTTAAGTAAGCTGGCCAGCCAGCTGGCTAGCTAGGTAGCTGGGCAGCTATGTCAGGTGGCCAGCCAGCAGGCTAGCTATTTAAGTCAGCTAGTTTAACCAGTTGGCTAGCTTGTTAGGTAACCTAATTAAGGCAGCTCACTAGCCAATGGGCTACCTAGGTAGCTAAGTAGATAAGTCAGCTGACAAGCCAGCAGGCTACATAGGCAGCTAGCTAGTTAAGTCTGCTGGCTAGCCAGCTAGTTAGCTACTTATGTCAGCTATATAAGTCTGCTGGCTTCCAGCTGTCTAGCTAGGTAACTAGCTAGGTAGGTCTACTGGCTAGGTAGATGGTTAACTGGTTAATTCAACTAATTAAGTCAGCTGGCAGTCTAGCTGGCTAGTTAGGTAGCTAGGCAGTTAAGTCAGGTGGCTAGTCAGCAGGCTATCTAATCAAGTCAGCTACTTAAGTCAGCTGGCTAGCCAGTTGGCTAGTTAGGTAGCAAGCTAGTTAATTCGGCTGGCTAGCCAGTTGGGTAACTGA
>NW_007181833.1:0-646 GCF_000164805.1 Carlito syrichta
CTGCCTAGCTAGTTATGTCAGTAGTTTATTCAGCTATCCAGCTGGCTAGCTATGTAACTAACTAGTTAAATTGGCTCCCTATCCAGCTTGATAGCTAGGTAGCTAGGCAGTTAAGTTAGCTGGTTAGCCAGCTGGGTGCCTAATTGAGTCAGTTAGTTAAGTTATCTGGCTAGGCAGCTGGATAGCTAGGTAGTTAGCAAGTTAATTCAGCAGTCTAGCCAGCTGGCTAGCTAGTTCAGTCACCTAGTTAAGTAAGCTGGCTAGCTAGGTAGCTAGCTAGTTAAATCAGCTGTCTCAGTGGCTGACTAGCTAGTTTAGTCAGCTAGTTGTCAGCTGGCTAGCCAGCAGGTTAGATGGGTAGCTCGATAGTTAAGTCAGCTGGCTAGCCAGCTGATTGCATTTTAAGTCAGCTAATTAAGTCAGCTGGTAGCCAGCTGGCTTGCTAGGTAGCTAGTTATTTAAGTCAGCTGACTAGCCAGCTGGCAGGCTATTTAAGTCAGCTGGCAGGCCAACTGGCTAGCTACATAGCAACCTACTTAAATCAGCTGGCTAGCAAGCAGGCCATCTATATTTGTCAGCTATTAAGTCACCTGGCTAGCTAATTGGCTAGCTAGATATCAAGCTTGTTAAGTCAGCTGACTAACCA
>NW_007181834.1:0-568 GCF_000164805.1 Carlito syrichta
CTAGCCAGATGGTAGCTAGTTAAAAAATTTGTTAAGTCGCTGGCTGGGCAGCTGGCTAGCTAATTACTTCAACTACTTATGTTAGCTGGCTAGCTGGGTTGCTAGCTACATAAGTCAGCTAGTTATGTCAGCTAGTGAGCTAGGTAAGTCAGCTAGTAAAGTCAGCTGGCTAGTTAGATTGCTAGCTACTTAGCTAGCTAGTTAAGCCAGGCAGTTAAGTCAACTGTCTAGTTGGGTAACTAACTAGTTAAGTCAACTGGCTAGCCAGCAGCCTAGCTGGGTGGCTAGCTAGTAAATTCAGCTGGCTAGTCAACTGGATAGCTTGTTAAGTAACCTAGTTAAGGCAGCTCACTAGCTGACTGGTTACCTAAGTTCCTAAGTAGATAAGTCAGCTAGCAAGCCAGCAGGTTACATAGGTAGCTAGCTAGTTAAGACTGCTGGCTATCCAGCTAGCTAGCTGGTTATGACAGCTAGTTAAGTCAACTGATTTCCAGCTGTCTAGTTATAGTAGCTAGCTAGATAGGTCTACTGGCTAGTCAGATGGCTAACTAGTTAATTCAGATAATTA
>NW_007181835.1:0-336 GCF_000164805.1 Carlito syrichta
TAGCTGGTTATGACAGCTAGTTAAGTCAACTGATTTCCAGCTGTCTAGTTATAGTAGCTAACTAGATAGGTCTACTGGCCAGTCAGATGGCTAACTAGTTAATTCAGATAATTAAGTCAGCTGGCTATCCAGCTGGCTAGCTAGGTAGCTTGGCAGTTAAGTCAGGTTGCTAGTCAGCAGGCTAGCTAGTCATGTCAGGTAGTTAATCGGCTGGCTAGCCAGTTAGTGAGTTAGGTAGCGAGCTAGTAATTTCAACTGGCTAGCCAGGTGGCTAATTACTTAGGTCAGCTAGTTGAATGAGCTAACCAGCAGGCTAACTTGTTAGGTCAGCTAGTT
>NW_007181836.1:0-327 GCF_000164805.1 Carlito syrichta
AGGCCATCTATTTTTGACAGCTATTAAGTCAGTTGGCTAGCAAATTGGCTAGATAGATATCGAGCTAGTTTTGTCAGCTGACTAACCACCTGGCTAGCTAAATAAATCATCTAAGTAAGTCAGATGCCTTGCCAGTTGGCTAGCCAGGTAACGAGCTAGTTAATTCAGCTGGCTAGCCCACTGGCTAACTAGTTAAGTCAGCTAGTTGAGTCAGCTGGTTAACCATCTGGCTAGCTGGTTAAGTCAGCAGGCTAGTTAGTTGGCTAGCTAGTTGTCAACCTAGTTAAGTCAGCTGGATAGCCAACTGGCTAGTTAGTTAAGTCAGCT
>NW_007181837.1:0-445 GCF_000164805.1 Carlito syrichta
TATTTAACTCAGATGGCAAGCCAGCTGGCTAGGAAAGTAGCTATCTAGATAAGTCTGCTTCCTGGACAGCAGGCTAGCTGGTTACATCAGCTAGTTAAGTGAGCTGACTAGCCAGCTGACTAGCTTGTTAAGCAAGCTGGTTAAGTCAGCTAGTTATGTGAGCTGATTAGCCACATTGCTAGGTTGTTAAGACAGCTAGGTATATCAGCCGGCTAGACAGCTGGCTAGATAGTTAGCCAGCTGGTTAAGGCAGCTGGATAGCCAGCTTGCTAGTTAGTTAAGTGTGCTGGTTAAGTGAGCTGGTGAGCTGGTTAAATAAGCTAGTTTACTCATTTGGCTAGCCAGCTGGCTATGTAGTCAGCTAGGTAGCTAAGTCTGCTGGCTGGCCAGCTGGCTAGCACGTTAGGCCTGCTAGTTTTCAGCTGGCAAGTCAGCTGGCTAGTTA
>NW_007181838.1:0-510 GCF_000164805.1 Carlito syrichta
CAGCTGACTAGCTTGTTAAGCAAGCTGGTTAAGTCAGCTAGTTATGTGAGCTGATTAGCCACATTGCTAGGTTGTTAAGACAGCTAGGTATATCAGCCGACTAGACAGCTGGCTAGATAGTTAGCCAGCTGGTTAAGGCAGCTGGATAGCCAGCATGCTAGTTAGTTTAGTGTGCTGGTTAAGTGAGCTGGTGAGCTGCTTAAATAAGCTAGTTTACTCATTTGGCTAGCCAGCTGGCTATGTAGTCAGCTAGGTAGCTAAGTCTGCTGGCTGGCCAGCTGGCTAGCACGTTAGGCCTGCTAGTTGTCAGCTGGCAAGCCAGCTGGCTAGTTAGGTAGCTAGCTATTAAAGTCAGCTTGCTAGTCAGTTTGCTAGCTGGTTAAGTCACCTAGTTAAATCAGCAGGCCAGCCAGCTGGATAGCTAGTTAAGTAAGCTAGTTAAGTCATCTGGCTAGCTAGCTGACTAGCTGGTTAAGTCAGCTATTTAAGTCAGTTGGCAAGTCAGCTGCC
>NW_007181839.1:0-1291 GCF_000164805.1 Carlito syrichta
AAGTCATCTGGCTAGCTAGCTGACTAGCTGGTTAAGTCAGCTATTTAAATCAGCTGGCAAGTCAGCTGCCTAGTTAGGTAGCTAGCTAGTTAAGTCAGCTGGTTAGCCAGCTGCAAGCAAGTTAAGTCAGCTAGTTAAGTCAGCTGGCTAACTATCTATCTAGTTAGGTAGCTAACTAATTAAGTCAGCTGGCTAGCCACTTGGCTAGCTAGTTAAGTCAGCTAGTTAAGTCAGCTGGCTAGCCAGCTTGCATGCTAGATAGCAAGCTAGTTAAGTCAGCTGGATAACAAGCAGGTCATCTAGTAATATCAGCTAGTTAATTCAGCTGTCTAGCCAATTGGCTAGCTATGTAGTGAGCTAGGTAAGTCAGCTGGCTAGCCAGATGCCTAGCTAATTAAGTCATCTAGTTAAGTCAGCTAGCTAGCTAGTTGGCTAGCTATGTAACGAGCTAGATAAGTCAGGTGGCAAGCTTGCTGGATAACGATTTAAGTCAGCTCGTTAAGTCAGCTGGCTAACCAGTTGAGTCAGCTCGTTAAGTCAGTTGGCTAGGCAGTTGGCTAGCTAGGTAAAAATCTCGTTAAGTCTGATGGCTACCCAGCTGGCTAGCTAGTTATTTCACCTAGTTAAATCAGCTGGCTAGCTAGGTAGCTAGCAAGTTAAGTCAGCTAGATTTGTCAGCTAGCTAACTAGTTAATTCATCTTGTTAATTCAACTGGTTAGCTAGATAGCTAGCTGGGTAGCTAGCTAGTTAAACCAGCTAGTTAAGATAGCTGGCTAGCTAGGTAGCTGACTAGTTAAGTCAGTTAGTTAAGTCAGCTGACTTGTTGGTTATGTAAGCTAGTTAAGTCAGCTGGCTATCCAGCTGGCTAACTAGGTAGCTATGCAGTTAAGTCAGCTGGCTAGACAGATGTGTAGCTAGGTAGCTAGCCCATTAATTCAAATGACTAGCCAGCATGCCAGGTATTTAAGTCTTCTAGTTATGTCAGCTGTCTAGCTAGCTGAATAGCTAGGTAGAAAGCTAGTTAAGTCTGTTCCGTATTCAGCTGGCTGGCTAATTGAATCAGCTAGTTAAGTCAGCTGCCTAGACAGTTGGCTAGCTAGGTAGTGAGCAAGTTAAGTCAGTTGGCTACTGAGATGGCTACCTAATTAAGTCATCTAGTTAAGTCAGCTGGCTATATAATTTGCTAGCTAAGTATTAAGCTAGTTATATCAATTGGTTAGCAAGCTGGCTAGCTAATTCAGTCAGGTAGTTGTCAGGTAGCTATCCAGCTTGATAGAGAGTTAGAGAGCT
>NW_007181840.1:0-764 GCF_000164805.1 Carlito syrichta
TTTGAGTTGGAGTCTCACTCTGTCGCCCAGACTGGAGTGCAGTGGCCGCTCCTGGCCATCTCAGCCTCGACCTGCTGGGCTCCGGCGATCCTTCTGCCTCAGCCTTCCCAGTAGCCGGAATTACAAGCATGCACTACCATGCCCAGCTGATTTTTTGATTTATTATAGAGATGAGGTCTCACTGCCCAGGTGAGTCTCGAACCTGTGAGCTCAGGCAATCCACTTATCTCAGCCTCCCAAAGGCGCGGGATTACAGGCTGAGCCACCGAGCCCGGCTAAAGATTTTTTTTAATTCTAAAGATATGTGGTACAATTCAGGTTTAGGTATACAAGTGTTCATTATGCAGGTGCCCTTGTTGATGAGGTGTGCCCCTCCCTCACTGGCAGACTCCTACTACTGCCACACCTGCTTGTCCTCCTGCCCCAGCAGTTTTCTGCTACTGCCAATCTTTTTTTTTTTTTTTTCTTTTTTTTTTTTGAGTGGAAGTCTCACTCTGTCACCCAGACTGGAGTGCAGTGGCCGCTTCCGGCCACCGCAGCCTCGACCTGCTGGGCTCCGGCGATCCTTCCGCCTCAGCCTTCCAAGTAGCCGGAATTACAGGCATGCGCCACCACGCCCGGCTGATTTTTTGATTTATGTAGAGATGAGGTCTCGCTGCCCAGGCGGGTCTCGAACCCGCGGGCTCAGGCAATCCACTCACCTCAGCCTCCCAAAGGCGCGGGATTACAGGCTGAGCCACTGAGCCCGGCTCCAATCTTTTTTT
>NW_007181841.1:0-747 GCF_000164805.1 Carlito syrichta
GCGAGTGACCTGACAGGTCACTGACTTGACGAGACTATCGGCGATTGAGCCAACTGGTCAGCTGACTTAACTATTCAGCTGAAAAATGAACTGACTGGTCAGCTGACTTTAGTTGACTGACGAGTGAGCCGACTGGTCAGAAAACTTAACTAGTCGACCGACCAGTGAGCCAACTGGTGAGCCGACTTACTAGTGTACTTGCAAATGAAGCGACAGGTGAGCTGCCTTAACTAGTCAGCTGGCAAGCGAGCCGATTGTTGAGCTGACTTAACTAGTTGACTGGAGAGGAAGCCGACTAGGTTGCTAACCTGTTGGCCTGTGAGAGAGCCAACAAGTTAGTTGACTTGTTGACTGGCGAGAGAGCCAACTAGTTTGTTGACTGGTTGGTAGGCAAGGGAGCCAACTAGTTACCTGACCTAATGGAAAGAGAGCGATGCCACTAGTCAGATGATCAACTAGCTGAATTTCTAGCCAATGAGTTATCTAATTAACTAGCTGATTTGCTAGCTGACTTAACTAGCTAGCTGACTAGCTAGCTGGCTATCTAGCTGACATCACTGGATACCAAACAAGCTATCTCGCTGTCTAGCTAGCTGACTTAACAAACTAGTTAACTATAGTTAGCTGGATAGCTGACTTAACTATCTAGTTGACCAGCTAGCTAGCTGACTAGCAAGCTGAATAGCTAGCTGAATTAACTAGCTAGCTGTATAGTTAGTTGACTTGCTAGCTGACTTAATTAACTAG
>NW_007181842.1:0-423 GCF_000164805.1 Carlito syrichta
GGTCACCCGACTAGCCAGCGGGCTTAATGAACTGGCCACCTACCTGACAAACCTGCTAAACAGCTGGCTTAACTTGCCAGCCACCTAGCTAGCCAGCCGGCTAACTAACTGCCTTAACTAGTAGACTTAACTAGATAGCCATCTGGCTATCTCGCTGGATTAAGTAGCTAGCCACCTATCTAGCCAGTTCTCTAGCCAGCTCACATAACTCGCTGACTAACTAGGTAGCCAGCCAGCTAGTCAGCTGATTTAATTAGCTAGTTACATAACTAGCCAGGTGGTAAGCCAACTGACTTAACTAGCTGACCTAAGCAGGTAGCCAGCTGGCTAGTCAGCTGACTAAATTAGCGAGCTACTTAGCTGGCCAGTTGGCTAGCCACTTGAATTAATTAGCTGGCAACCAGCTAGTCAGCTGGTTATCCA
>NW_007181843.1:0-471 GCF_000164805.1 Carlito syrichta
ACTGACTTAACTAGCTGACTTAAGCAGGTAGCCAGCTGGCTAGTCAGCTGACTAAATTAGTGAGCTACCTAGCTGGCCAGTTAGCTAGCCACTTGAATTAATTAGCTGACAACCAGCTAGTCAGCTGGTTATCCAGCTGACTCAACTACCTGACAAAAATTTTGCCAGCTAGCTAGCGAGCTGACATAACTAGCTGACAACACTAGCTAGCCTGGTGGTTAGCTAGGTGACTTAACTAGATAGCTACATAGGTAGCCATCTGGGAAGTCAGAAGAATTAACTAGCTGACTTAAATAGCTAGTAAGCTGGCTAGCCAACTGACTTAACTAGTTTGCTACCTAGCTAGCCAGCTGGCAAGCCAGGCGTCTTAACTAGCTCACTTAAACAACTGGTCTGCTTGCTAGTCAGCTAAATTAATTAGCTGGCTATATAGGTAGCCAGCTAGTTAGACAGCTGACTTAACTAGGTGAC
>NW_007181844.1:0-394 GCF_000164805.1 Carlito syrichta
TGGTTAGCTAGGTGACTTAACTAGATAGCTACATAGGTAGCCATCTGGGAAGTCAGAAGAATTAACTAGCTGACTTAAATAGCTAGTAAGCTGGCTAGCCAACTGACTTAACTAATTTGCTACCTAACTAGCCAGCTGGCAAGCCAGGCGTCTTAACTAGCTCACTTAAACAACTGGTCTGCTTGCTAGTCAGCTAAATTAATTAGCTGGCTATATAGGTAGCCAGCTAGTTAGACAGCTGACTTAACTAGGTGACTTAACTAGATAGCCAGCTGTCTAGCCAACTCACTGAAGTAGCAACCTACCTAGCTAGCCAGCTAGCTAACCAGCTGATTTAACTATGTGACTTAACTAGACAGCCAGCTGGCTGGACAGATGACATAACTAGCTAGCT
>NW_007181845.1:0-502 GCF_000164805.1 Carlito syrichta
TAACTAGACAGCCAGCTGGCTGGACAGATAACATAACTAGCTAGCTACCTAGCTAGCCAGTAGTATAACCATCTGAATTAACTAGGTTACCTAACTAACAAGCCAGCTGGCTGGACAGCTGACATAACTAGCTAGCTACACAACTAGCCAGCTGTCTAGCCAGCTGACTTAATTAAGTTACATAACTAACTAGCCAGCTGGCTAGCATGATTACATAATTGTATAGATCCCTAGTAAGCCAGCAGGATAGTTAACAGACTTACTAGTTAGCTACCTACATATCCCACTGGCTTGCCATCTGATTTAGCTACCTAGCTATCTAGTTAACCAGCTTGCTAGCGAACTATCTTAACAGGGTGACTTAAGTAACTAGCCAGGTAGCTAGCCAGCTGACTTAACTAGCTAGCTACCCACCTAGGCAGTTGGCTAGCCAGCAGACTTAAATAGCTAACTTAGCTAGCAAGCCAGCTGATGTAACTAGTTGACTTAGCTATCTAGCTAC
>NW_007181846.1:0-842 GCF_000164805.1 Carlito syrichta
AGAATGCAATGGGTTGAAATGGAGAGAAATGGAGAAGAATGGAGTGGAATGGAGAGGAATAGAATGGAATAGAATTGAGAGGAATAGAATGGAATAGGGAGGAATGGAAAGGAATGGAATGGAGAGGAATGGAATGGAATGGTTTAGAATGGAAGGGAATGGAATGGAATGGAACGGAAAAGAAGGAATAGAATGGAGAGCAAATGAATGGAAAGGAATGGGGAGGAATGAAATGGAATGGAAAGGAAAGGAGAGAAATGGAATGAAATGCAATGGAGAGAAATGGAATGGAGGTGAATGGAATGGAATGGAATGGTAAGGAGTTGAATGCAATGGAATGTAGATGAACTGAAGGGAATGGAATGGAGAGGAATGGAATGGAAAAGAATGGAATGGAGAGGGATGGAATGGAATGGAATGGAATGGAGAGGAATGCAATGGAGAGGAATGGAATGGAATGGGGAGAAATTGAATGGAGAGGAGTGGAATTGAATGGAGAGGAAGGGAGAGGAATGGAATGGAATGGAGAGGAATATATTGGAATGGAATGGAAAGGAATGGAATGGAATGGAAAAGAGGAATGGAAAGGAGAGGATTGGAGTGGAATGGAATGGAGAGGAATGGAAAGGAATGGAATGAAAAGGAGAAGAAAGTTATGAAATTGAGAGTATTAAAAGGAATGGAGAAGAATGGAATGGAGAGGATTGGAATGGAATGAAAAGGGGAGGAATGGAAAGGAATGGAATGGAGAGGAAGGAATGGAATGGAGAGCAATGGAAAGGAATGGAATGGAATGGAGATGAACGGAATGGAGGTAATGGAATGGAGAAGAATCGAATGGA
>NW_007181847.1:0-560 GCF_000164805.1 Carlito syrichta
TGAATGGAGAGGAATTGAAGGAAAGGAAAGGAAAGGAATGGAATGGAGAGAATTGGAATGAAATGGATTGCAGACAAATGGAATGGAATGGAGAGGAATGGAGGGGAATGGAATTGAATGGAGAGGATTAGAACAGAATAGAATGGAATGAAGAGGAACAGAATGGAGAGGAATTGAAGGGAATGGAGAGGACTGGAATGGAATGGCATTGAGAGGAATGGAATGGAAAGCAGAAGAATGGAATGGAGATGAATGGAATGGAATTGAATGGAATGGAATTGAATGGAATGGAATGGAGAGTAATGGAATGGAATGCAATACGATGGAGTGGGATGGAATGGAATGGAGATAAGTGAAATAGAATGGAATGGAATGCAAAGAAATGGAATGGAATGGAGTGGAATGGAATGGAATGGAATAGAAAGGATTGGAAGGGAATGGAATGGAGAGTAATGGAAAGGGTTGAAATAGAGAGGAATGGAGGGGGATGGAATGGAATGGAAAGGAATTGAGAGGAATGGAAAGGGGACGAATGGAATGGAATGGGAAGGAGAGCAATG
>NW_007181848.1:0-589 GCF_000164805.1 Carlito syrichta
TGGAATTGGATGGAGAGAAATGCAATGGAATGGAATGGAGAGCAATGGAATGGAATAGAATGGAGAGGAATGGAATGGAATGGAATAGAAAGGATTGGAAGGGAATGGAATGGAGAGTAATGGAAAGGGTTGAAATAGAGAGGAATGGAGGGGGATGGAATGGAATGGAAAGGAATTGAGAGGAATGGAAAGGGGACGAATGGAATGGAATGGGAAGGAGAGCAATGGAATGGAATGGAGAGGAATGGAATTGAATGGAATGGAATGGAGAGGAATGGAATAGAATGGAATGGAGAGTAATGGAATGGAATGGAATGAAGAGGAATGGAATAGATTGGATTGGAGAGAAATAGAATAGAATGGAATGGAGAAAATGGAGTGGAATGGAATGGAGAGGAATGGAATGGAATGCAATGGAGAGGAATGGAATAGATTGGATTGGAGAGAAATAGAATAGAATGGAATGGAGAACAATGGAGTGGAATGGAGGGGAATGGAATGGAATGCAATGGAGAATAATGGAACTGAATGGAATGCCATGGAATGGAATGAAATAGAATGGAATGGAATAGAGAGGAATTGAATGGAA
>NW_007181849.1:0-552 GCF_000164805.1 Carlito syrichta
ATTGGAGAGAAATAGAATAGAATGGAATGGAGAAAATGGAGTGGAATGGAATGGAGAGGAATGGAATGGAATGCAATGGAGAGGAATGGAATAGATTGGATTGGAGAGAAATAGAATAGAATGGAATGGAGAACAATGGAGTGGAATGGAGGGGAATGGAATGGAATGCAATGGAGAATAATGGAACTGAATGGAATGCCATGGAATGGAATGAAATAGAATGGAATGGAATAGAGAGGAATTGAATGGAATGGAATGGAGAGGAATGGGATGGAATGGAGAGGAATGGAAAAAAATGGAATTGAGAGGAATGGAATGGAGAGGAAAGGAATGGAATGGAAAGAAATGGAGAGGAATAGAATGGGATGGAGAGGAATGGAATTGAAAGAAATGGAGAGGAAGGGAATAGAATGGAATAGAATTGTGGGGAATGGAATGGAATGCCATGAAATGGAATGGAATGGAATGCCATGAAATGGAATGGAAAGGAATTGAGAGGAATGGAATGGAATGGAATGGAATAGGAAGGAATGGAGAGTAAAGGAATGTAAT
>NW_007181850.1:0-823 GCF_000164805.1 Carlito syrichta
ACTAGATATGTTGCTAACTATTTGTCAGCTTGCTATCTGGTATCTAGCAAGTTAGCTAACTATTTAAGTCACCTGGAAAGCTATGTAGCTAGCCATTTAGCTAACTATTAAGTCAGATGGCTAGCTAGGTAGCTTGCTAGTTAAGTCAGCTAGTTAAGTCAGCTGGCTAGGCAGCTGGCTTGCTAGGTAGTGGGCTAGTTTAGTCAGTGGGTTAGAGAGCTGGATATCTGGTTAAATCAACTAGTTAAGAGAACTGGCTAGTCAATTGGCAAGATAGGTAGCTAGCTAGCTAAGTCAGCTAGATAGCTAAATGGCTAGCTGGGGATGTCAGCGAGTTGTCAGCTGGCTAGCCAACTGGCTAGCCAGTTAAGTCAGCTAGTTTAGTCAGCTGTCTAGCCAGCTGGCTAGGTAGGTAGCTAGCTAGATAAGTCAGCTTGCTAGCAAGCAGGCTCACAGTTCAATTCACCCAGTTAAGTCAGCTGGCTAGGCTGCTGGATAGGTACGTAGCTAGCTATTTAAGTGAGCTGGCTAGCCAGCTTGCTATCTTAACTAGTCTAAGTAATTCAGATGGCTAGACAACTGGCTAGATAGGTAGCCTATTGGTTAAGTCAGCTGGCTAGCTAGTTGACTGACTGGTTAAGTCAGCTGGCAACCAGCTGCTTAGCTAGTTAAGTCAATACAATAAGTCATTTGGTTATTTAACTGGTTAGCTAGTTTAAAAGCTAATTAAGATGGCTAGCCAGGTGGCTTGCTAGTTATTTCAGATAGTTAAGTCAGCTGGCTAGCTAGGAAACAAGCTACATAAGACTGCTCATTATGTGAG
>NW_007181851.1:0-425 GCF_000164805.1 Carlito syrichta
AGTCAGCTAGCAAGTCAACTGACTATTCAGCTAGCTAGTTAAGCCAGCTAGCTATTCAGCCTGCTAATCAATTAGCTAGTTGGTCAACTAGATAGCTAAGTTAGTTATTCCACTAACTAGCCAGTTAGTTAGCTAGTTAAGTCAACTAAGTAGACAGCTAGATACCTTGTTTGGTATTCAGTTTTGTCAGCTACATAGTCAGCTAGCTAGTCAGCTAGCTAGTTAAGTCATCTAGCAAATCAGCTAGTTACTTAGCTAACTCGTCGCCTAGAAACCCAGCTATCTGGTCATCTAACCAGTGGGATCGCTCGCTTTCCTTCAGGTCAGCTAACCAGTCGGATCCGTTGCCTGACAACCGGTCAGCAAACTTGTCATCTCGCTCATCAGCCAACAGGTCAACTAGCTTGTCAGCTCACTCACAGGAC
>NW_007181852.1:0-390 GCF_000164805.1 Carlito syrichta
AGCTGACTTAACTAGCTAGCCAACTGGCTAGCCAGCTGAATTATTTGCCTAGCTACCTCGCTAGCCAGCAGGCTAGGCAGCTGCCTTAACTAGCTGACTTAAAGAAGTAGCCAACTGGCAAGTCTGCAGACTTAACTAGCTAGCTACCTAGCTACACAGGTGAATAGTCAGCTGACTTATCTAGCTGATATAATTAGACACCTGATGGCTAGCCAGCTGACTTAAACAGCTACATACCTTCATAGCCTGCTGGCTTGCCAGCTGACAAAACTACCTAATCATCTAGCTAACCTGCTATCCAGCGTGCTGACTTAACTAGGCAACTTAACCAGTTAGGCAGCTGGCTAGCCAGCTGACTTAACTTGCTGACATAACTAGCGAGCAAGCTGA
>NW_007181853.1:0-517 GCF_000164805.1 Carlito syrichta
GCTAGCCAGCTGACTTAAACAGCTACATACCTTCATAGCCTGCTGGCTTGCCAGCTGACAAAACTACCTAATCATCTAGCTAACCTGCTATCCAGCGTGCTGACTTAACTAGGCAACTTAACCAGTTAGGCAGCTGGCTAGCCAGCTGACTTAACTTGCTGACATAACTAGCGAGCAAGCTGACTTAACTAACTGACTTAACTAGCTAGCTACTTAGATAGCCAGCTGGCTTTACTAGCTGTTTTAACTAGCTAGCTACCTAGCTAGCTATCAGGTAGCTAGCTGACGTAATTAGCTGACTTTTGTATCTAGCTAGCTGACTTATGTAGGTGACTTAACTAGCAAATTTCCTACTTAGGCAAAGGTCTTAGCGAGCTGAAACAACTAGCAAGCCATCAGATTACCCATCTGTTGTAACTAGCTTTTAACCAGCTAGCCAGCTGACAAGACAACTGACAATGAGTGAATTAACTAGCTCGCCCGCTAGTTAGCTGGTTGACTAAACTAGTTTGACTTA
>NW_007181854.1:0-906 GCF_000164805.1 Carlito syrichta
CCAGACAGCTGAATTTTCTAGCTTGCTATATAGCTAGCCAGCTGGCTAGCCAGATGACTTAACTAGGTGACTTAAGTAGGTAGCCAGCTGACTAGCCAACTGACTTAAGTAACAAGCTACCTAGCTAGCCAGCTGATTATCGAGCTGAGTTAACTAGGTGGCTTTACTAGCTAGCCAGTGAGCTAGACAGCTGACTTAAATATCTAGCTATCTAGCTAGCCAGCTGTCTAGCTAGCTGACTTAACTAGGTGACTTAAGTAACTAGCCAGCTGGCGAGAAGGCTTACCTAACTGCCTAGCTACCTAGGTAGCCAACTGAATAGACAGCTGAGTTAATTAGTTAACTACCTATGTAACTGCTTGATTGCCAGAAGACTTAACTACCTAGCTATCTACCTAACAAGCTGGCTAGTGAGCTGATTTAACTAGGTTACTTAACTAGCTGGTTAACTGGCTAGCCAGCTGACTTAACCAGCTAGCTACACACAGAGGCAACTGGCTAGCCAGCTGTCTTAACTTGCATACTTAAGTAGCTAGCAAGCTAACTTAACTAGTTGACTTAACCACCGAGCTACCTAGATCACCAACTAGGTTAACTAGCTGGCTTAACTAGCTAGCTACTTAGCTGTCTTGTAGCCTGCTGAGTTAACTTGCTGACTCATCGAGTTGCATAGCTGACATAACTAACTCACTTATATAGGTAGATTCCTAGGTAACCATCTGACTTAAATAGCAGAAACAACTAGCTAGCCAGATCGCTAGCCATCTGACTTAGCTAGCTTTTTAACTAGCTAACCAACTGGATAGCCATCAGACTTAAGCTGACTTAACTAGCTAGGCAGCAGGTTGCCAGCTCATTTAAGTAGCTGACTTAACCAACTAGTCAGCTGGCTAACCAGGTGACATA
>NW_007181855.1:0-761 GCF_000164805.1 Carlito syrichta
CTAGCAGCTGGTTGCAACCTGACTTAACTAGCTGACATAACTTCCTAGCCATCTAGTTGCCAGCTGACTTAACTAGCTGACTTAAACCGCTAGTCAGCTGGCTAGTCAGCTGAATTAACTAGCTGGCTACCTATCTACCCAGCAGGATAGCCAGCTGACTTACTTAGCTGACTTAAGCTAGCAAGTTGGCTAACAACCTCACTTAAGTCACTAGCTATCTAGCCAGCAGGCTAGCCAACTGACTTAACTAACTGACTTGAGCAACTCTCCTGCTGGCTAGCAAGCTAACTTGTCTAGCTAGCTAACTACCTAGCCAGCTGGTTACACAGCAGACTGAACTAGTGCACTTAACCAGTTAGCCAGTTGTCTAGACAGCTGACTTAACTCGCTGACATCACTAGCTAGCCAGGGAGCTATCTAGCTGACTTAACTAGCAGCTACCTACCTAGTTAGTTGGCTAGCCAGCTATCTTAAATAGCTGAATTAACCAACTAGCCAGCTGACTAGCCAACAGACTTAACTAGCTCGCTACCTAGCTAGCCAGCTGACTATCAAGCTGACTTAAGTAGCTGACTTAACAAGCAGCTACCTAGCTATCCAGATGACTTAAATAGTTAGCTAACTTGCTAGCTATCTAATTAGCCAGGTGACTTAAATAGTTAGCTAACTAGCTAGCAACCTAGGTAACAAGCTGACTTAAATCGTAAGCTTCCTTGCTAAGTAGCTGACTTAAACAGTTAGATAACTAGTTAGCTTAATGG
>NW_007181856.1:0-576 GCF_000164805.1 Carlito syrichta
TCAGGATATCACCACAGCTACTGCGTTCCTGGAACAGCAGTTCAGCTTATGAGCATCTGTTCACTCCAAGGCACAGTGGTGACTCTGACATCTACTACCTGTATTTAGGGCTTTCACAGCAGCTCTGTGAACTATAGTTTGTTCCTGGAAGAATTAGCTGGAAGACCATGAATCTCCTACGACTCTTGGAGAGACTCAGTGGCCTAAGACATGTCATTTAGTCCCTAGTGTTTGACTCTGTGGAAATGCTGCTGGGTGTGCTGTCATTGTTCATCTTGATTGTTCTTCTCTCTTCACTCACTGAAGAACCTCTCTACAACATGCTTCAATGGCTTTTGTTCATCTATATCTGGAAAAGCACAGAGAATATCCATCTCTGTTTTTCATTTCCTTCATTGTTCTTAAAGTATACTTTTAATTTTAATATTAAAAAAAATATATTTTAATGTAAACATCCAAGGTATAGTCAGGATTATGAATTCAAGTTGTCATTGTACAGGTAAAGTTTGGGCCTCCCTTTGGTCCCCACTTTATCTGGTTTGAGATCTGGGATCTTTGATTTGCAAGGAGCTCTGA
>NW_007181857.1:0-376 GCF_000164805.1 Carlito syrichta
TGCTACCAAACTAGATAGCTAATTATTAAATCAGCTAGATATTCAACTGGTTAAATAGTTCATTAACTATTGAATTCAGGTAGTTAAGTAAGCTAGCTAATGAGTTAAGTCAGCCAGTTAATTCAGCTAGCTAAGTAGTTGAGACACCTAGCTAAGTCAGCTGGTTAAGTCAATTTTCTTATTTAGTCAGCTGGTTAAGACAGCTAACTAGCTAGCTAATTAATGGGTTAAGTCAGCAGGCTGAGTCAGGTAGTCAGCTAGTTAACTAACGGGTTAGGTCAGGTGGTTGAGTCAGCTAGGTAGCTAGTTAACAAATGGATTGAGTCAGCTGCTTGAGTAGGCTAGCTAGCTAGTTAGTTAATGAGTTGTCAGAAGG
>NW_007181858.1:0-866 GCF_000164805.1 Carlito syrichta
AGCTAGACTGGTGGCTAGCCAGCTGACTTAACTAGCTAGCTAAGTAGCTAGCCAGCTGGGAAGCCAGATGAATTAGCTAGCTGACTTAAATAGCTAGCCAGTTGGGTAGCCAACTGACTCAACTAGTTGGCTACATAGATAGCAGGCAGGCAAGCCAGCTCACTTAACTAACTGACTTAAATAGCTTGCCTGCTTTCTCTTCAGTTGTATTAATTAGCTTGAGATATAGTTAGCCTGCTGGCTAGATGGTTGACTTAACTAGGTGACTTAACTAGATAACCAGCTGTTTAGCCAGCTTACTTAATAGAAAGCTACCTAGCTAACAAGCTGGCTAGCCAGCTGACATTACTACGTGACTGAACAGCTGTCTGGACAGCTGGCATAACTAGCTAACTACCAAGCTAGCCAGCTGAATAGCCAGCTGACTTAACTAGGTTACTTAACTACTAGCCAGCTGGCTGGACAGCTGACATAACTAGCTAGCTTCATAGCTAATCAGCTGTCTAGCCAGCTGACTTAAATAGGTTACTTAACTAACTAACTAGACATCTGGCTAGCAGGCTTACATAACTGTCTAGTTGCCTATTTTGCCAGCTGGATAGTCAGCTGATTTAACTAGTTAGCTAACTACTTAACCCGCTGGCTTGCCAGCTGACTTAACTCCCTAGCTTTCTAGCTAACCACCTGGCTAGCAATCTGAACTGACCAGGTGACTTAACTAGCTAGCCAGCTAGCTAGCCAGCTGACTTAACTAGCTAGCTACCCAGCTAGGCAGGTGGCTAGCCAGCTGACTTAACTGACTGAATTAACTAGCTAGCCAGCTGACGTAACTAGCTAACATAACTATCTAGCTACCTAGCAACCAG
>NW_007181859.1:0-465 GCF_000164805.1 Carlito syrichta
GAATTAACTAGCTAGCCAGCTGACGTAACTAGCTAACATAACTATCTAGCTACCTAGCAACCAGCTGATTTCACTAGCTGAAATAGCTAGCTAGCTGACTTAACTAGCTGACTTAGCTAGCTAGCTGACTTAACTAGCTGACTTAGCTAGCTAGCTGACATAACTAGCTGACTTAACTAGCTGGCTACCTAGCTAGTCAGATGTCTTTACTAGCTGAAATGACTAGCCAGACAACTCTCTAGCCATCAGAATTAAGTACGATTTTACCTAGCTAGCGAACTGGCGAGCCACCTGACTTAATGAGTTAACTTAACTAGTTAGCCAACTGGTTAGTCAGCTGTTTAATTAACTAGTTGATTTACGTGCTAGACAGCAGCCCAGTCAGGTGACTAAAATAACTGACTCAACTAAATATCCAGGAGGCTAGCCAGCTGAATTAACTAGCTCTCTACTTCTCTAGCCACC
>NW_007181860.1:0-612 GCF_000164805.1 Carlito syrichta
AAAAAATCTGCTGGAACCTCAGACCTCCTGTGGGGAGATCAGATGGGGGAGGGGTGCAAGGTTATGCTGAACAGCAAAACACTAAGCGAGTCATGGAAGAGCTCATTCAACATTTCAATGGGCCGGTATTGGTGCACCCCAACCTCCCAAAACCCCGGGGCCCTTATCAGACAGATCCGGAATTCTTCCTGTCCTTAGCCAAACCCATACCCTGCTTAACCTCACTAACCCTGACCTAGCAAAGGACTGCTGACTATGCCTCAAGTCCGGCCAATCCTGGGTCTCCCCTGTCCTGGTCGTGGGAAATTGGACTCTCCCTATACCTCCAACCCAATGTACACCTTCACTACCACATTTTAACATCCCTCTCCCACATGACTTGCCCGCGGCCCAGTGTATAACACGAAACGGCACTCTGGGGGTCGGATGGGCCCCCCCCCACCTCTGCACACAATCACTTGTGGTCCAATCAAATAACACCCACTGCCCCCCATTTAACGGGACTACCTTCCTATGTGCCACTACCATCTACCCGGTCTTGCCCCCCAACTTGTCGGGGTCCTGCATTCTTGTCATCCTCCTCCCCGCCATTGTAATAGCACCTGGTAACCA
>NW_007181861.1:0-689 GCF_000164805.1 Carlito syrichta
AACATCCGCACCTGTATCCACAAGTCCTTCAATCTGTCTACCTTGAATTTGAATAATTTTAGTAGGTCTAGACGTTTTAACTTCTTTTACCCAAAATGCCATGCCACTAGATCCAAATCCATTATCTCCCCTCTCCTTATTAGTAACTGAGGTACCTACATTAAAATAAGATAATAGTAATATTTGAGTAATTAATTGTCCAGCATGAATCATAATTGTTTTAGACGGAGGCTGAACAAGGATTTGAATTTCTCCAGTGAAATCTGAATCAATTACTCCTGGAACTACAGAAATTCCTTTAAGTGAGGAAGAACTACGCCCTATAACTAATCCTACCGTTCCCTCAGGAAGTGGGCCATAAACTCCTGTGGGGATTGTAGTAGTAGGAGAGTCAGATGTTAATATTGTTGAGGTGGAGGCACTGAGGTCCAATCCTGCGCTGCCTGGGGTTGCACGGAAGAGCCCATCGATTGTGTTCCTTGAAGGAACGGATTTTGCCTCATTGGATTCCCTGATGTTAATGGGCTGATAGAATTCTGGTTGTGGCTGACAAAATTTGTCCACATTATTTGTGGGGCCTGGGACTGGCCCCTCTGGAAGTTTCCCTGCGGCTGAGCTTGATTTGGTGGGGATAATATAGCACCATCCTTATGAAATTTAGATTTACAATCTTTAGTCCAATGAAAACA
>NW_007181862.1:0-591 GCF_000164805.1 Carlito syrichta
CGAGCAGGCAACTATTTAACATTGCTAACTAGTTGGTCAACTCGTCAGTCATCTTGCTAACCAAGATAACTGGTCAGCCGACATGTTGGCCGACTTCTTAAGCCAGCTAGCAAGTGGGCCGACTAGGCAGCCAACATGTTAAACAATCTAAGTAGTCGGCCTACTCGTCAGCCCACATGTTAATTCACCTTACTAACTCGTTAACCAACTCGTTAAGTCAGGGATTTAACTCGTTTACCAACTAGTTAAAATGGTTAGCTAACTCATTAAGCAACTCATCACGTCAGCTAGCTATCTTGTTAGTCAACTAGTTAAGTCAGCTAGCTCACTAGTTAGCTAACTATTTATATCAACTACTTAAGTCTGCTACCTAACTAGTTAGATAATTATTAAAACAGCTAGTTATACAGATACTTAGTTATCTAAGTATTTAATCCAGGTAGTTAAGTCAGGTAGCTAACTTGTTAATTCGGCCAGTGAAGTCAACTTGCTAAGTAGTTAAGTCAGATAGCTAACTCAGCTATTTGTCAGCTTTCTAATTTAGTCAGATGGTAAAGACAGTTAGCTAGCAAGTTAGCTAACGGGTTAACG
>NW_007181863.1:0-536 GCF_000164805.1 Carlito syrichta
TTCCATTCCATTACTTTCCTCTACACTCCATTCCATATCCAATCCATTCCATTCCATTCCATTCCATTCCTCTCCAATCATTCAATTCCATTCCATTCCATTATATTCTT
Source organism: Carlito syrichta (assembly GCF_000164805.1). Lineage (NCBI taxonomy): Eukaryota > Metazoa > Chordata > Mammalia > Primates > Tarsiidae > Carlito > Carlito syrichta. The sequence continues at coordinate 111 of NW_007181863.1, forward strand.
CTCCATTCTACTCTATTCCATTCCATTCCTCTCCATTCCATTCCATCAATTCCTTTCAATTCCATTCCATTCCACTCCATTTTTTCCATTCCTTTCCATTTCATTTCAATCCTCTCCATTCCTTCCCATTCCATTCCATTCCATTCCATTCCTGTCCAACAATTCCATTCCATTCCATTGCTTTCAATTCTGCTCCATTCCATTCCATTCCGTTCCTCTACATTCTGACCTCTACATTCCATTCCATTCCATCCCTCCCCATGAAATTCCTTTCCATTCCATTCCTCTACATTTCATTCCATTCCTTTCCTCTACATTCATTCACTTCCATTCCATTCATTCCTCTCTATTTCACACCTTTCCATTCCATTCCATACCTTTCCATTGTATTCCATTCCATTATATTCCATTCCATGCCATTCCTTT
>NW_007181864.1:0-432 GCF_000164805.1 Carlito syrichta
AAATCTCACTTTAATGCACACAATTTGATTAACATAAAAGCGCTACAAGAGGCACAATAGCTCATCTAGTCATGGCCTAAGAGGGCAACAAGAGGGGTGCTGCATATTCACTTATACACCAAGTGGGGTGTAGACAAAGGTGATTCTTCAAGAGCATTACTGACTCTGTTGATTCATTTTTCTTATTTACCAAGAGTGCAGCTCAGCATAAGGAGAAGAACCATGACTGGGGACCCCTTACTCCAGTTCCTTTCCTGGGTATTGGTGAGGGAAGGCCACTTTCTACATACTTTGGTCTGTTTCTTCGTGGACAACCTCTATTACACCTAATTCCAAGTACGTGGACAACCTCTATTACACCTAATTCCAAGTACAGTGGAGAGGGCCCTTCCCCACTAAGAAAGAGCCATGCTAGAACTGGAATTATCTGAA
>NW_007181865.1:0-894 GCF_000164805.1 Carlito syrichta
GATTTTTTGTATTCTTGACTTCTTTTCCTTGTAATTTCCTTGTGTTTCCTCTCCTAAGAAGGTAGGATGACTACTTTCCATTCAGACATCTAATAATGACAATGCCTGTCATAAAATACAGGCATCACCATTCACTCCTTTCCTAAGAAGGGTTTCCAAAGACTGGACTAGATTTCTGCTGAATCACATTGGAAGATTCGCCTTCCAGTATCCACTTGGGTGTCAGTGCCTGGGATGCACCAGCTGTTTGACCACACCTAAAGGCTATCTGGTTCAAAGAGAAGGCTTCTATTTCCAATTAACCAATGTTGAAAGAAAGAAAAAGAGTGAGAGAGAGAGAGAGAGAGAGAGAGAGAGAGAGAGAGAGAGACAGAGAGACAGAGAGACAGAGAAAGAAAGAAAGAAAGAAAGAGAAGGAGAATTTAATTTGGCACTTACCATGTTCTTGGTACTGTGCAAATTAATTGTTGCATATGGTTTTTCTCACTGAATCCTTAAACAATCTTATGATTATGTATTTGCAGATGAGGGCTGGGAGGTTTAAAGAGATCACATAATTTGCCTAATGTCTCCCAGCTAGTCACAGTGTAAAGCCAGCATTCAATCACATATTGATCTGACCTCAAAGTTTACAACCACTGTGGCCAGCATCCAATAGATGAGATGAATTGACAGACTTTTAAACCATATGAGCTACTATCTCTAAAAGAACACACATCAGCAAATTTAGATGACTTTTTATGATGTATAATTTGATTTTGGGACCTAGGATTGTTGTGGTAAATGTGAGAAGTCTTATTTTTTAAAATTTATGAGTTCAGTTTACATAATTTGGAAATAAAATACATTGTTGCTTTGTGTGGCCATCTGCCACTCTCATATGCATCTCTAGCT
>NW_007181866.1:0-387 GCF_000164805.1 Carlito syrichta
AACTGCGGAGAGTCTGAGTAGTCATTGTGGAGTGTAGGAACAGGAGAATGGTAGAAAAATTCTGGGCAGTGTTGAGGGCTCACTTTATATGGGTGGTCATCAGTTTACAATAGAACCAATCTGTACTGCTTTGAGACTTTCTCCCAACAGCATCAGACTACTCAAGAAGCAGGCATTGAGGAAAAGGAAATAGATCTGTGAGTTTATCCAAGACTGGTAATTTGCTCAGAGGTTTCAGTAAAAATCAAAGGGAAGCAGTGAACTGTGGATACAAAACTGGACAAGGAAAATGCTATAAACTGAGGGAAATTATAGAGATCAGTGGACTCTAGTTCCCTGTGAGGCTACCGAGTGACCATACTGGAGTACTTGAACCGGACACTAAGA
>NW_007181867.1:0-697 GCF_000164805.1 Carlito syrichta
TCACCTGGCTAGGTATGTAGCTAGCTAATTAAGTCAGCTGGCTAGCTGGCTGTCTAGCTAGTAAAGTCTGTGAGTTAAGTGAGCTGGTTAGCTGGCTTGCTATCTAGGTGGCTAGCTATTTAAACCAGCTGGCTAGCCGGATGTCTATATAGTTAAGTCAGCTAGTTAAGTTAGTTGGCTAGCCAGCTGGATAGCTAGGTGGCTAGCAAGTTAAGACGGATGGTTTGCTGGCTGGTCAGGTAGGTGGCCAGCTAATTAAGCCAGCTGGCTAGCCAGCTAACCAGCAGGGTGGCTGACTAGTTAAGCTGGCTTTCTATCCCTCTGTCCAGCCAGACGGCTGGCTATTTAAGCCAGCTGACTAGACAGCTGACCAGCCCATTAGCTAGCTAGATGGCTGCCTAGGAAGCTAGCCAGTTGGATATCTAGCTAGCTAAGTGAGCTGGCTAGCCATCTAGGCAACAAGGTAGCAAACTAATTAAGGCAGCTGGCTAGCCAGCTGGCTAGCTGGTTAAGTCAGCTATTTAAGTCAGCTAGTTATCCACCTGGCTAGGTAGGTAGCTAGCTAATTAAGTCAGCTGTTTAGCCAGATGGCTATCTATATACGTAAGTGAGTTAACTGAGCTGGATAGCCAGCTGACTAGCTAGGTGGCTAACTTGTTAAGGCAGCTGGCTAGACGGATGGCTATCTAGTTATGTC
>NW_007181868.1:0-450 GCF_000164805.1 Carlito syrichta
CAAGCTGGCTTTCTATCCCTCTGTCCAGCCAGACGGCTGGCTATTTAAGCCAGCTGACTAGACAGCTGACCAGCCCATTAGCTAGCTAGATGGCTGCCTAGGAAGCTAGCCAGTTGGATATCTAGCTAGCTAAGTGAGCTGGCTAGCCATCTAGGCAACAAGGTAGCAAACTAATTAAGGCAGCTGGCTAGCCAGCTGGCTAGCTGGTTAAGTCAGCTATTTAAGTCAGCTAGTTATCCACCTGGCTAGGTAGGTAGCTAGCTAATTAAGTCAGCTGTTTAGCCAGATGGCTATCTATATACGTAAGTGAGTTAACTGAGCTGGATAGCCAGCTGGCTAGCTAGGTGGCTAACTTGTTAAGGCAGCTGGCTAGACGGATGGCTATCTAGTTATGTCAGCTAGATAAGTCAGTTGATTAGCCAGCTGCCTAGCTATGTGCCTGGCAAGTTA
>NW_007181869.1:0-1233 GCF_000164805.1 Carlito syrichta
GTTGTCCTGTGGAACCTAACGGACTTGTAGTGCAAGATACCCGTTTAATACTACCAAATGGACCAGAATGTTGCTGGAGTCCTGAATTCACTGATTTCTAATGTCCACATGATACATAGCTCCAAAACATGAGGGAGCTCAAAGCCCTGATTCTTCTTTGTCCAGTAGCAAGACGTCCTGATAATTTCTTCAGATTGAGCACTCGAGTAACACAGATTCCTTATTCTTTTTTCACTTGAGGCCGTGTAGTGACCTGTATTTGAGGACTCCCTTTCCCCAGATTCCTGTCTTCAAACCCTGATATTTGTTTAGGACTTAGCAAGACGCCATGTAGTTTTTGTGATTTAGGAACGCGTAAAACAGATTCCTTATTTTTTTAAAAAGAGGCATCGAAGTTTCCTGTTATGAATAGTATTACTCACATTCCTGCTTTGAATCCCTTATTCTTGTTTAGCCCTTAGCAAGAGACCCGGTAGTTTTTTTGGGATAGAGAAGACGTGGAACCCAGATTCCTTATTCTTTGTTAGCTAAGGGCCATGTATTTGCCTGTATATGAGGAGCCGATTTCCACAGATTCATGATTCAAAAACCCTGATTCGTGTTTAGCCCTTAGCAAGACGTCCTGAAGTTTTTTAGGGATTGAGGACACGTGTAACCTAGATTCCTTATTTTTTTATCTATAGGCAGTCAAGTTTCCTGTATTTGAGGACTCCCACTACCCAGATTCCTACATTAAAAACCTGATCCATGGTTATCTCTTAGTAAGATGCCCTGTGGATTTTGGGACTGAGGACACTTGCAATCAAAATTCCTTATTGTTCCTTAGCAAGAGGCCGTGTAGTTTCCTGCATATGAGGACTCCCATTACCCAGATTCCGGCGATAGCCTCAGCAAGGCGCTGAGATATTTCCTGGTGACCTAGAATTCCAGTTCTTTGCATATCATGTTTAAGACTCCCAAAATTTTATTGGGGAACTGGAATCCAAGATTCCTTTTTCCTCTTAACAGGACCTCCCAAAAATGTGGACTCTCCTAAACCCATGTCCCAATTCCCACCAGCCCGACCACAAGAGAATTCTGAGGTTTGAGGTAACATGAATACAGGTATTTTGTAGCCATACGCCATTTGAATCCTGGGGTTCCCGATAATGGTCCTAGATATTCATAAGACTTAAAAGGATATTTGGGCCAGATCCACGATTACAAATATCAAGTGAATAGAATGTTCCTGGG
>NW_007181870.1:0-536 GCF_000164805.1 Carlito syrichta
GTAGTTGGAGACCAATTTGGGCAACATAGCGAGATCCTGTCTCTACAAAAATCAGAAAATCAGCCAGGCGTGGTGGTGCACGCCTGTAGTCGCAGCTACTCAGCTGACTGAGGGGCATGGATCATCTGAGCCCAGGTGGTCGAGGCTGTGATGAGCTATGATCATGCCACTGCACTCCATCCTGAGTGGCAGACTGTGACCCCCATAAAAAACAAATAAACAAAAAAAACTACTGATCACAACTCCTGTCCTTTGATTATATTTCATGCTCCATATTTAAGATATCATTAGAGGCAAGAGGAAAAGATTGGAATCAGTCCATACTTATCTCTTTCCTAGACCTTCTAAATGTCTTTTTTCTTATAGTGAGGCAAAGGAAGGAAGGAGGAGAAAGTGTTTGCTTAAAGCTGCATTGTCTTAGAGTCATGGAAGTTTTTATGTCTTCAATCCCTGATAACATAAAATGAACCCTTACAGTTTGACATAATATCATGCACTCATAGTTCATAAATAAAAATCACTTAATTTATTCTCCA
>NW_007181871.1:0-776 GCF_000164805.1 Carlito syrichta
TAGACAACTGCCATAACTAGCTAGCTACCTAATTAGCAAGCTGGCTTGCTAGCTGACTTAACTAGCTGAGTTAATTAGCTAGCTAGCTGATATATCTAGCTGAATTAACTAGCTAGATTCCTAGTTTACCAGCCCACTTAAATAGCTGAAATAACTAGAGAACCAGCTGGTTGCCCATCTGACGTAAATAGCTTTTTAACTAGCTAGCCAGCTGGCTAGACAACTGAATTTACATGCTGACTTAACTAGCTAACCAGTTGGTTAACCAGCTGACTAAAGTAGCTGACTTCAATAACTGGCCAGCTGTCTAGCCACCTGACTTAATTTCCTAGCTACCTAGCTAGCCAACAGCCTAGTCAGCTGATTTAATTAGCTGACAACAATGTAGCCAGCAGGCTAACCAGCAGACTTAAATACCTATCTACCCAACTAGAAAGCGGGATAGGCAGTTGACTTAACTAGCTGACATAACTAGATAGCCTAAATCTAGACAACTGACTTAAGTAGCTACCTACCTACATAGCCCACTGGCTTGCCAGGTGATTTAACTACTTAACTACATAGCTAACCTGCTAGTCAGCTGGCGAGTGAACTGCCAGGTCAGAAGAATTTACAAGTCAGCTGGCAAGTGAGCCTACTGGTGAGCCAACTTAGCTAATTGGCCTGTGAGTTAGCCAATGGGTGAGCTGCCTTAACTAGTTGGCTGGTGAGTGAGCCAACTGGTGAGCTGACTTAACTAGTCGCCTGGGCGAGTAAGGCGACTAGTTATCTACCTG
>NW_007181872.1:0-454 GCF_000164805.1 Carlito syrichta
GGCGAATATTTTTTCACAGAAGCAGCATAGGTAGGCCACAGGTAACCAAAAAATGCTCAATGAGATGGTTATAATAACTAGCAATTTATTTGTTCCCTTTTTATTTCCAGCCCGGTCTTCTTTTCAGGTTAATTCCCCAAACTCTACAAGATCATAAGCGCAACTCACGGAGAAATGAGTCATTTGAAACCCACAGGCAGAAGAGCTGTAAGAAGGACCCAGAGGTAGTCCTCAGTAACAGAAAAGTTTAGTTCTGGTGTGAATGCACAGGTTGGAGTAAAGAAGGAAGGAAGTGGTCGCAATAAAGGGACTTCTCTAGAAGAGGAAGGGATTCTTTTCAAGTCTAGAAAGAGTTTCTCCAGTTGCCTTTGATGCAACTGTACTATTTTTGACGGGTAAAAAAGTGACCTAGGCTAAGTTCTTTTGACTTCCACTTCTACAAAAGCACCCTAAA
>NW_007181873.1:0-732 GCF_000164805.1 Carlito syrichta
GACCTGTGAGCCAACTTAACTAGTTGGCCGGTGGAGTAAAGCAGTGGGCGAACTGCTTAACTAGTCAGGTGGTGAACGAGTCAACTGGTTAGCTGATTTAAGTAGTTTGGCGAGCAAGTCAACTATCTAGCTAAACTGTTGGCCTGTGAGTGAGCTGACAAGTTAATTGACCTGTTGGCTGGTGAGTGAGCTGACTAGTTTGTTAACCAGTTGGCCGGTGAGGGAGCCAAGTAGTAGGATGACCTGAAGGAAAGCAAGTGAGCCCACTAGTTAGATGACCAGCTAGTTGAGTTGATAGCCTACTAGTTAGCTAAATAACTAGCTGATTTGCTAGCTGACTTAACTAGCTAGCTGACTACCTAGCTGGCTATCTAGCTGACATATCTAGATAGCAAGCAAGCTATCTAGCTGTCTAGCTAGCTGACTTAACTGGCTAGCTAACTGACTAGTTAGCTGGCTAGTTGACTTACCTATTTAGTTGACTAGCCAGCTACCTGACTAGAAAGCTGTGTAGCTAGTTAACTTAACTAACTAGCTGAATAGTTAACTGAATTGATAGCTGACTTAATTAGCTAGCTGGATAGCTAGCTGACTTTACTAGCTGAGTAACAAGTTGGCTGGATAGCTGGCTAGCCATCTGACCTAAGTAGCTAGCTGCATGTTTGCCTGAATTGCTAGCCATATGGCTTAACTAGCTAGCTACCTGGCTGGCTAGCTGGCTAGGAAGACACG
>NW_007181874.1:0-641 GCF_000164805.1 Carlito syrichta
GAATGTAGAGGAATGAAATGGAATGGAGAGATATGGAAAGGAAAGGAAAGGAATGGAATGAAAAGGAATTGAATGAAATGGAATGGAATGGATAGGAATGTAATGTAATGAAATGCAATGCAATGAAATGGAATGGAATTGAAAGGAATTGAATGCAATGAATGGAGAAGAATTGAAGAGATTGAAATACAATGGAAATGAATGAAAAGGAATGGAAATTAGAGCAATGGAATGGAACGGAATGGATTGGAATGAAATGGTGAGTAGTGAAATGGAATGGAGTGGAATGCAATGGAATTTATTGGCAGGGAATGGAGTGCAGTGGAATGGAATGGCATGGAGTGGAATGGAAAGGCATGGAAACGAATGGAGAGGAATGGAATGGGATGAGAGAAATGGAATTGAGTGGAGTCGAATACAATGGAATGGAGTGGAGAGGAATCGAATGGAATGGAATGGATTGGAATCAAATGGGGAGTAGTGAAATGGAAAGGAGAGGAATGGAATGGAATTGATTGTCAGGGAATGGAGTGGAGTGGAATGGAATGGTATGGAGTGCAATGGAAAGGAATGGAATAGAATGGAGAGGAATGGAATGGGATGAGGAGGAATGGAAATGAGTGGAGTGGAATAAAATGGAA
>NW_007181875.1:0-874 GCF_000164805.1 Carlito syrichta
ATGGATTGGAATGGATAGGAATGGAATGGAGTGGAATGGAATGGAATAGATTGGAGAGGAATTAAATAGAATGGAAAAGAATGGAATGGAGTGGAATGGAGAGGAATTGAATGGACTTGGGGGGAATAGAATAGAACGGAGTTCCACGGAATGGAATGGTGAGGAATTTCATGGAATGGAGTGGAGTGGAATGTAATGCGATGGACTAGAATGGAATGGAATGTTGAGGAATGGAAAGGAAAGGAATACAATGGAATGGAATGTAGTGAAATAAAATGTAATAGAATGGAATTGAGAGGAATGGAAAGGACTGGAATGGAGAGTGATGGAATGGAATTTAATGGAATAGAATGGAAAGGAATGAAAGAAAATGGAGAGGAATGGAATGGAGAGGAATGGAATGGAATGGAATGGAGTGGAATGGAAGGGAGAGGAATGAAATACGAATTGATGGAGTGGAATGGAATGGAATAAATAGCAATACAATGGAATAAAATGGAGAGGAATTGTATGGAAGGGAGAGGAATGGAATGGCCCTGAGAGGTGGGAAAGGCATGAGGTGGAATGGAAGGGTATGGAATGGGTTAGATTGCAGACGAATGGAATGGACTAGACAGGAATGGATTGGAAGGTAGTGGAACGGAATGGAATGAAATGCCGAGGAATGGAATAGAATGAAATGCCGAAAAGTGGAGTGGAATGGAATGGAGAAAAATTGAATGGAATGGAAGGGCATGGAATATCATGAAATGGAATGGAGGTTGAGGAACGGAATAAAATGGATAGGAATTGAATGGAATGGAATGAATGGAATGGAAAGGAATCGAATGAAGAGAAATTGAAAAGAATGGAGAGGAATGGAATGGAGAAGAAT
>NW_007181876.1:0-739 GCF_000164805.1 Carlito syrichta
CACACACACACACACACACAGGTCATTAAAGCCAATAAATGAGTTCAGCTGGTTACAGGATGTAAGATCAACATATAAAGATCAACTGTATTTCTATACACAACAGAGAACAATCTAATAATGAAATCCAGGGAACAATTCCACATACAATGGAATAAAAAAGAATGAAATACTCAGGAATAAACTGAACGAAAGAAATGTAAAATCTGTACTCTAAAAACTACAAAATATCATTTTAGGAAATTAAAGAAGCTTCAAAATAAATGGAAAGATATTCCATGTTCACAGATTGGATGACATAATAATAAAAATGGCAATACACTCCAAATTGATTTAATACCATATCTCAGAATCTCAGCTGCCTTTTTTCTTTAAATTGATAAGCTGATCTCAAGGGCCAAGAACAGTCAAAACAATCTTGAAAAAGAACACTTTCCAATTTCATAGCTACTGTGAAGATACAGTCATCAAGATCATCAGCGTGGACCTGGTAGAACAGAAGACCTAGGCCAATGGAATAAAACAAAGTGTCCAGAAATAAACCATTACATTCATGATCAATTGATTTTTGACAAGGGCACCAAGACAACTTAATAGGGAAAGGGTAGTCTTTCAACAAATGGTGTTAGGAGAACTGGCTATTGACAACCAAAAGAAGGACACCATAGGTGAAATTATCCATCACACCATATATGAAAATTAACTCAAAAAATTTGGGACTAAATGAGAGCAAAAACTA
>NW_007181877.1:0-2950 GCF_000164805.1 Carlito syrichta
CTCTCCTTGGCACTTGGGGAGGCCGAGATGGGAAGATGGCCAGAGCCCGGGATGTTGAGACCAGGCTAGACACAATAGTAAACACCCACCTCGACCCAAATCAAAATATGGAAAACCTTGGGTAAGGGCAGGCTGCAGCAGGAGTTTCGCATCTGGTCCAGAGTTCAAGACCAGGCAGGAAGACCAGGATCTCTAACAATGGAAAGCCTGTGATCTCAGCACTTTGAGAGGCCAAGGCTGAGAGGAAGACCAGAGTTGGGCAGTTTGAGAGCATCCTGTGCAACCTAGTTAGGAAAGAAAAAGAAAGAAAGAAAGAAAGAAAGAAAGAAAGAAAGAAAGAAAGAAAGAAAGAAAGAAAGAAAGAAAGAAAGAAAGAAAGAGAAAGAAAGAAAGAGAAAGAAAGAAAGAATCTATTCTTCTGCAAACCTTCTGCCCTCAGACTTTCCCCCCACCCCTCCACATGTGAGGGTCCCGCAAGCTTGGCACCTTCCAGCCCAACCCCCCCAATGCCTGTTTCCGCTTTGGTGCAGGACTTCCCGAGGGTCCCTGGCTGGGTTCCTCTGAGCTCTCCTCTCCAAGGTAAGAAATATGCCTCAGGCAGGCCAGCCGTCCGACTCAGCAAAGAGGACCTTCCTCAAAGAAATGCCAGGAACTCATCCCTCACCTGGGGACATTACTTCACCCCCAGACCCATTTTATCTGGCTCTAAAGCCACTTGCCATTTGAACACACCATGTGCAATTGAGAATGTGTGTACAATTCTGAGGTTTTTGGCACAGTGTCGGGCCCTGTGGCTAAGGCCAGGGCCTGGGGACACGACCATAATTCTCCACCAACTTCAAAATGGCTGTCACAGGCGATCTTCCCGCCTCAGCCTCCAGAGTGGCCCGGACGATGGGTACCTCGACCCCAGGCCCCTGTTTGGATGGGTGCACAGATGGGATCTCCCTGCATGGCTCAGGTGTCCCTGAGATCCTGGGCTACAATCTTCCTCCAGATTCGGCCTCCCAGAGTGCTGGGATTCCAGGTGTGGGCCGCCACACCCAGCCTTCTGGTTCCTTTTTGACGAATGATGAGGCCATACTCGGGGACTCAACCTCGTCCTACCAGTGCTTTGGGAGGCCAAAACCAGTGGCTGGCCCAAGGCCGAGGGTCTGAGACTTGTCTTGGTACCTCAGTGAGACCTCACCTCTACCCTCTGTCCCAAATGAGCCAGGAGTGTTGGTGCACACCTTTCGTTATGGCTTCTCAGAACGCCTGGGGGGGAAAGGCTAGCTGGCACCCAGCAGGCTAAATTTCTCTAACCCAGAGTGAGACACCACCCTCAAGCCTGGATGACTGAGTGAGACTCAGACTCAAAAAAAAAATAATAAGAAAGAAAAGAAGACCATCCATTTGTGTATGGAGTTGGGATCATCGTGAATAGACAGAGATCATTTGGGTAGGAATTCCCATCCTTGGGTTTAAAGTTCCTGAAAAATGGTGGATTGTCAGACAATCGGGCTTCAGTTTCTGGTGGCCGAGTCAGGGGGCTGCTGGAGACCGGGAGTTCAAGAACAGCCTTGGCCACGTAGTGAGATCATGTTGCTCCCTGGAACGCAAACACTGGGTGGCGCCAGCCAACCCAGCTACAAAGGATGCGATGGGCTCCATCCCAGTGTGTGCCTTTACATCACCACTGGTGAAAGAATGTGGGAGTCAAGGTAGAGCACCATGGCTCATAAAAGTCAGACCTGCACCCTGGATTGCCGAGGTGGGTGGCTGCCTGAGCCCAGGTGTCAGCAACAGGCTGGGCGACATGGCCAGACCTTATCTCGGTGAGAGGTCCCAAAATTTGAGACAGGTGTGGTGGTCCCCAGAGTCTCTGCTGATTGGGGGCTGAGGCTGGAGTTTCGACTGAACCCCACAGGTTCAGGCCACGGGAGCAATGATCGTGCTGCCACAGCTCAGCCTGGCCAACAGAGACTCTGGTGACAAAAAATGCCTCACACGTGTGTCAGGATAAGAGACTATGGCTCCCGAGGGAAAGGTCCAAGTGGGCTGGGGACTATGGAGTGATCAGGAGAGGAAAGGGACTGCACCCTTCTTCAAAGGTGGCAGATGGAGCAACCAGAACCTGCTCTTGCCACGGCATTCCTAGACTGCATTGATTGCTCTGCTCCTGACCGCTGCCCTAGCTTGGGGCCGTCTGTTCCATGAGCTCACACACAGCTTTGCTGTGGGTCCCGAGTGTAGAGGGTGTAGGCAGACCCTTCTGGGGCATGTGGCCAAGCCCAGTGGCCAACTTTGAACCCTCCCACAAAGTCAGGCCGGATAGTGCCTTTTCCTCTCCCATCCTTTAAGGTGACTCCTCACGCTGGGTGGCAGGGGTGGTGGTGATGGTGGTGGTGGTGATTATTATTTGGATTTGGATTCCCGCTATGTCACCCAGGCCAGAGCACAGAGGCTTGCTCACGGCCACTGCGGACTCCACCTGCCAGGCTCAGGCGATCCTCCCACCTCGGGCCCTCAAGTGTCTGGATCCACAGGCCTGCACCACAATGCCTGGGTATTATTTTGGATTTATTTTTGATGGCCAAGTTGAGGTCTGGCTCTGTGTCGCAGGCTGGTGTTATACCAGCAGTCTCAGGCTGTCCACTCGCCCGGAGCTCCAAAGGGCTGAGTGCCTTAGCCTTCCCAGTGGTTTTGGTGGTGGTGAAGCTTGGTATTTATATTCTGAGTCAGAGTCCCACTCTGTCGCTCAGGCCAGAATTCAGTGGCCCGCTCTCGTCCTCCACGGCCTCCACCAGCTGGGCTCCAGTGATCCTCCCACTGTGCCCTCCCAAGTGGATGGAATGATGGCACGTGCCACCACGCTTAGCTAATACTTTGGCTTCTTGTAGAGACAAGGTCTCACCAAGGTGCCTGGGCTGATCTTGAACCCGGGGGCTCATGCCATCCTCTCTCCTCA
>NW_007181878.1:0-584 GCF_000164805.1 Carlito syrichta
AGAATGGAAAGGAATGGAAAGAGATGACATGAAATTTAGAGGAATGTGATGGAGAGGAATGAAATGGAAAAAATCGATTTGAGAAGAATGGAATGGAGAGGAATAGAATAGAAAGAAATGGAATGAAGAGAAATGGAAACGAGAGAAAGGGATTAAAAAGGAATAGAATGGATTCGAAAGGAATGGAATGGTATTTAGGGGAATGAATGGAATGGAATGGAATAGAGTGAAATGCATTGAAATGGAGATGAATGGAATGGATAGGAATGGAATAGAACCGAACGGAATGGAAAGGAATGAGAAGAATGGAATGGAATAGAAAGGAATGAAATGGACTTGAAAGAGAAAGAGAATGGAGTGGACTGGAATGGAAAGGATTGGAATTGAATGGTGAAGAAAGGACTGGAAAGGAATAGAAGGGAATGGAATGCAGAGGAATGGAGTGGATTAGAATGAAGATTAATGCAATGGAGAGGAATGGAATATAGAAGAATGGAATGGAATGGAGGGGAATGTAACAGAATGTTGATTAATGTAATATAAGGGAATGGAATGGATAGGAATGGAATAGAAAGAAATGGTAT
>NW_007181879.1:0-641 GCF_000164805.1 Carlito syrichta
ACATCATCCGCAAACAAGTTAAGACACCTAGGTAACTCATTACCCAACAAATTAAGACAGCTAGTTAACTCGTTTACCAAACAGTTAAAACATTTAGTTATTTCATTAACCAACTCGTTAAGTCAGCTAGCTATCTCGTTAGCCAACTACTTATGTCAGCTAGCGAAGTCAGCTAGTTAATTAGCTAGCTAGCTAAGTCAGCTAGATAAGACAACTAGCTCACTAGTTAGCTAACTAAGTCAGCTACTTAAGCCTGCTACCTAAATAGTGTGCTAACTCGGTATGTAAGCTAGTTATTCAACTAGCTAAATAGTTAGCTAACTTTTTGATTCAGGTAGTTAAGTCAGCTAGCTAACGAGTTGTCAGCCAGTTAAGTCAGCTAGCTAAGTAGTTAAGTCAGCTAGCTAAGTCAGCTACCTAATTTAGTCAGCTGGTTAAGACAGCTAACTAGGTGGGTAACTAACGGGTAAAGTCAGCAGGTTAAGTCAGGTAGTTAGCTAGTTAACTAACAGGTTAAGTCAGCTGGTTGAGTCAGCTAGCTAGCTAGTTAGCAAATGGGTTGAGTCAGTTGTTTGAGTAGGCTAGCTAGCTAGTTAGCTAACGAGTTAAGTCAGCTGGATGAGTCAGCTAGCCAGATCACT
>NW_007181880.1:0-536 GCF_000164805.1 Carlito syrichta
TAACAAGCTGACTTAACTACCTAACCAGCTGACATAACTAGCTGACTTAACTAGCTAGCTACCCAGCTAGCTAGCTGACATTACTAGCTGAAATAACTAGCTAGCTACATAGCTAGCTACCTAGCTAGCTAGTCCACAAAGCTACCTGACTTAAATAGCTGTCAAGCTGACATAACTAGCTGACTTAAATGGCTATCTCCTTAGCTAGCCAGATAACTTTACTAGCTGAAATAACTAGCTAGCCAGCTATCTAGCCATCTGACAACGAGCTTTTTAACTAGCTAGCGAGCTGGCTAGCCAACTGACTTAAAGAGGTGACATACCTAACTAGCCAGCTTGTTTGCCAGCTGACTTAACTAGCTGATTAACAAGCTAGACAGCTGGCCAGCCTGGTGGCTAAACTAGCTGACTTAACTAGCTCTGTACCCCTCTATCCACCTGGACAGCCAGCTTACTTAACTAGGTGATATAATTAGCTAGCCAGCTTGCTAGCCAACAGATTTAAATAGGTCACAACCTAGGCAGCAAGCTTGCTA
>NW_007181881.1:0-422 GCF_000164805.1 Carlito syrichta
CCTTAGGTAAGATGGACATCTTCACAATATTGATTCTTCCAATCCATGAGCATGGGATATTTTTCTACTTGTTTGTGTAATTTTTGATTTCTTTGAGCAGAGTGTTGTAGTTTTCATTGTAAAAGTCTTTCATGTCTCTGGTTAGGAAGATGCCATAGTATTTCTTTTTGTTTTGAGGCTATTGTGAATGAAATTGTGCTTCTTATTTGGGTTTCTGTTTGTTTATTATTGGTGCATAGAAATGCGAATGTCTTTTGCACATTTACTTTATATCCTGAGACTTTGCTGAAGGCTTTTATCAGTGTAAGGAGGTTTTTGATTCTCTTGGGTTTTCAAGGTACATGATCATGTCACCTGCAAAAAGAGATAGTTTGACTTCCTCTTTTCCTATTTGGATATCCCTGATTGCCTTCTCTTCTCTG
>NW_007181882.1:0-456 GCF_000164805.1 Carlito syrichta
AGTGGAATGGAGAGAAATGGAAAGGAATGGAAAGGAATAGAATGGAGAGGAATGGAGTGGAATGGATTGGAGAGGAAAGGAATGGAATGAGGAGGAATGGAATGGAATGGATTAGAGAACAATGGAATATAATGGAGTGGAATGGAGAGGAATGGAATGGAATAGAGAGGAGGGGATTGGTATGGAGAGGCATAGATGGAATGGAGAGAAATGTAATAGAATGGATTTGAATGGAATGCTATAGAGAGGAAATGAGAGGAATGGAATGGAGTGGAATGAATTATAAACGGGTTCAATGGAGAGGAATGGAATAGAGTGTAAAGGAATGGAAAGGAGAGGAATGGAATGGAATGGAGAGGAATGGAATGAAAAGGTATGGAATGGAAAGGAATGGGTTGGAATGGAGAGGAATGGAATGGAAAGGTATGGAATGGAATGGAATGGAAAGGAATGGGT
>NW_007181883.1:0-326 GCF_000164805.1 Carlito syrichta
TGTACTTTTTGGGATTGAGTACTCATATAAGGAAGATTACTTATACTTCCTTAGCAATATTACATGTAGTTTTCTGTATATGACGACTTTCATTACCCAGCTTCCTGCTTCACCCTGCAGAATGCCGAGACTGTTGCTGGTGACCAAGATTTCCAATTTTTGGGATATCAAGAGAAAGACGTCCATAATGTTCTTTCGGACCTTCAATCCAAGGTTCCTGGGTCCCCTTCACAAGAACTCCCCAAAAGGTGGAATATTGCAAACCCAAAACCCCAATTCCTACCTGCCTACCCACAAGAAATTTCTGTACTCTGAGGTCACCTGAA
>NW_007181884.1:0-588 GCF_000164805.1 Carlito syrichta
TAGCTACATAGTGAGCCAGTTAAGTCATTTGGCTAGCCAGCAGGTTAGCAAATTAAGTCAACTGGTTAAATCAGCTGGCTAGCCAGCTAGCTAACTTGGTAGAGAGCTAGTTAATCCAGATGGCTACCAGCTGGTTAAGTCAGCTAGGTGAGTCAGCTGGCTAGCCAGGTGGCTAGCTGGTTAAGTCAACTAATTAAGACAGCTGGCTATCCAGCTCTCTAGCTAGGTAGCAAGCTAGTTAAGTCAGCTGCCTATCCAGTTGGCTAACTAGTTGTCAGCTACTTGATTCAGCTTGCTTCCCATCTGGCTAGTGAGGTAGCTAGCTAGTTAATAGGCTGGTTACCCTGTTGGGTAGCTGCTTAAGTTAGCTAGTTTATTCAGTTGGCCAGCCAGCTGGCTATCTAGTGGAGTAGGCTAGTTAAGTCAGCTGGCTAGCCATCTGGATAGCTGGTTAAATCAGCTAGTTAAGTCAGCTGGCCAGCCAGCTTACTAGCTAGGTAGCTAGCTAATTAAGTCAGCTAGTTTTGTCAGCTGGCTAGCTAGTTAGGTTATTTAGTTCAGTCAGTTGGCTTGCCAGATGCCTATCAG
>NW_007181885.1:0-322 GCF_000164805.1 Carlito syrichta
AAATGAGTGAGTTAAGTGAGCTGGCTAGACGGCTGGCTAGCTAGGAGGCTAGCTAGTAAAGCCAGCTGGCTAACTGGATGGTTATCTAGTTAAGTCAGCTAGTTAAGTCAGCTAGATAGCCGAATGGCTAGCTAAATGGCTGGCAAGTTATGCCAGCTGGTTAGCAGGCTTGTCAGATAGGTGGCCAGCTAGTTAAGCTGACTAACTAGATGTCTGACCAGCAGGGTTGCTGGCTAGTTAAGTCAGCTGGCTATCTGACTGTCCAGCCAGGAGGCTGCCTAATTAAGCCGGCTGGCAGGCTCCCTAGCCAGGTAGCCAGCCA
>NW_007181886.1:0-392 GCF_000164805.1 Carlito syrichta
TGGCTATCTAGTTAAGTCAGCTAGTTAAGTCAGCTAGTTAGCCGAATGGCTAGCTAAATGGCTGGCAAGTTATGCCAGCTGGTTAGCAGGCTTGTCAGATAGGTGGCCAGCTAGTTAAGCTGACTGACTAGATGTCTGACCAGCAGGGTTGCTGGCTATTTAAGTCAGCTGGCTATCTGACTGTCCAGCCAGGAGGCTGCCTAATTAAGCCGGCTGGCAGGCTCCCTAGCCAGGTAGCCAGCCAGGGAGCTAGCTACTTAAGTCAGATGGTTAGTAGTCTAGGTAAAAATGCAGCTAGCTAGTTAAGTCAGGTAGCAAGTCAGGTTGTCTGCCAAATATCTATGTCAGCTAGCTAGTCAGTTAGCTAGTCAGCTAGATAATTAAGTCATCTA
>NW_007181887.1:0-919 GCF_000164805.1 Carlito syrichta
GCTGACCCAGGTTTTGGTCTCCTTCACCTGTAAGCTCTACCAACTACTTCCTTCCCTGAGATGCCCACTTAGGACAATAATTTGCTGCATCCAGGAAACTCATCTGACTGCAAGGGGTGCACACAAACTCAAAGTTAGAGAATGGAAAATGAGTTTTCAGGTGAATGTATCACAAAAAGAGGGCAGGAGTCATGATCTTAATATCAGGCAAAACCTTTAAGCTATCAAAAATTTAAAAAGATACAGGACACTACATAATGATAAAACGTTCCATCTATTAACAAGAATGATACATCCTAAGCATATATTCACCCAACACAGGAGCACCAGCATTTATAAAGCAACTACTAAGTAAACTAAGAAATATATTGACTCTCACTCTTTTATAGCTGGGGATTAAATTCCCAGCTAACAACCCTAGGATAGATCATTGGGGAAAAAAATTAAATCAACAAAGAGATCCAGGACCTCAACTTGAAGCTTGACCAAATGGACTTAATAGATACCCAGAAAACTCCAACCAACAAACCACAGAATATACATTCTACTCATCACCACATGGAACTTACTCCCAAAATCAAGCCATAAATCAAACATAAACAAATTTCTTAAGATTGAAATAATGCCATGGACCTCCTTAGATCACAGTGGAATTAAAATAAATATCACACCAACAAAATTCCCCCAAACCCCACAAAGACATGGACACTGAACAGCATGATGCTGAACGACTCCTGTTTCACACAAATCAAAACAGAAATTACAAGATTACTGGAAACAAACAAAAATGAAGAAACATCTTACTAAAACCTCTGAAATACCATGAAAACAGTACTAGAGGAAATTTGTATCTCTACAAACACACCTCAAGAAAATGGAAAGATCACAAGTTAACAGCCCTAGTCCCTCCTCTGCTCAA
>NW_007181888.1:0-816 GCF_000164805.1 Carlito syrichta
TGGACACACAGTCAATGGATCAGGGATCACAGAGGAAAACTTGTCAATGGGGCATCAGTCACAGAGGAGTATAAGTCACTGAGGTATTTTTTTTTTGAGTTAGAGTCTCACTCTGTTGCCCAGACGGGAGTGCAGTGGCCGCTTCCAGTCACTGCAGCCTCGACCTGCTGGGTTCCGGTGATCCTTCCGCCTCAGCCTTCCCAGTAGCCGGAATTACAGGCATGCGCTGCCATGCCCAGCTGATTTTTCGATTTATTGTAGAGATGAGGTCTCGCTGCCCAGGCGGGTCTGCGAACCCGTGGGCTCGGGCAATCCACTCACCTCAGCCTCCCAAAGGCACGGGATTACAGGCTGAGCCACTGAGCCCGGCTTGAGGTATTTTTCATAGAGGAGCTCCAGTCACTGGAGCACACAGCACAGAAGAGGGTCAGTCACTGGGGCCCCCATTACAGAACAGGTGTATTCGCTGGCACCCAAACAGAAGAGTGCCAGTCACTGGAACAGTTATCCCAGAAAAAGAACAGTCAGTGGAGCAAACATCAGAGTCTGTCAACATGACTCCCAATTAAGAGGAGGGGCAGCCACTTGTGCACCTATTAGAGGAGGATCAGTCACTGGCGCACCCATCAGAGATATGGTAATGAGGGCACACTTCACAAATGAGTGCAGGTCACTTGTACACTCAAAACAGAGAAGGGCTAGTCACTGTGGTACCCATAACAGAGGAGGTCAAGTCACTGGAGCACTTATGAAGGTGGTTCAGGCATTGGGACAAAAGAAGTATAGTCACTCGGACAAATTACACTGGTGTGCCAG
>NW_007181889.1:0-374 GCF_000164805.1 Carlito syrichta
CTGCCTGGGCACAGATGGCCCTGTCACTTCCTCTGCTCACCTCCCCAGGATGCCCTCATGCTCGGGATCCTCATGCATCCTGGTGAGGGCTTCTTCTCTGACATTGTGACATCTCCCAACTCATCTCCTACAGAAGCCTTCTCAAGGGGACCCTGGCTGTCTGAATGTGACAAGTCCTCACCATTTCTTCCATGTCCCTGGTGTGAGTCTTTTTGAGAATACCAACTGTGCAGAGTTGCTTATGGCGCCCCATAGAGGGAGTTAAGACCTGGCTTCTGGGTGCTGAGTTGGGGACAGCATGGGTGGTGGAAGCCCACATGGGATTGCCCTGAGGCTTCCTTTGCAGACCTTTTGCAGGGCTCCCTTGGGATTTG
>NW_007181890.1:0-878 GCF_000164805.1 Carlito syrichta
TTTGATTGAAGATAATGCAATGGCGTGGATTGGAATGGAGAGAAATGGAATGGAGTAGAATGCAATGGAATGGAGAGGAATGTAATAGAAAGGAGATTAATGGAATGTAAAGGAATGGAATGGAGAGGAAAGGAATAGAGAGAAATGGAATCTAGAGAAATGGAATGGATAGGAGTGGAATGGAAAGGAATTGTAGGCAGAGGAATGAAGGAAAATTCGAGGAATTGAATGAAAGAAATGGAAAGAGATGGAATGGAATTTAGAAGCATGTGATGGAGAGAATTGAAATTGAATAAATGGACTTGAGAAGAATGGAATGGAATGGAATGGAGAGGAAGGAAAGGAATGGAATGGAATGAAGAGGAACGGAATGGAGAGGAATGGATTGGACTGGAATGAAATGGAGTGGAATGGAATGGAATGGAATAGTTTAGAAAGGAATGGAGTGGAATGGAAAGAAAGCAATTGAATAGATGAATGGAATGGAATGGTGAAGAATGGAATGGAGAGGAATGGACTGGAATTGAATGGAATGATTTGGAATCAAATGGAGAGGAACGATTTGGGATGGTGTGGAATGAAAATAAATGGAGAGGAATGGAATGGAGATAAATTTAGGGGAATGCAGTCGAACATAATGGAACAAAATATAGTGAAATGGAATGGAGAGGAGTGGAATGGAGTGAAATTAAGAGTAACTGAAAGGAAAGGAATGGGTTGGAATTTTATGGATTGGAGAGGAATAGAATGGAGAGAAATTGAATGCAGAGCAATGGAAAAGAGAGAAATGGAAAGGAGAGGAATGGAATGGAATTGACAAAAATGGAATCGAATGGAATGGTATTGAGTGGAATGACTGGAAAGGAATGGAATGGAAA
>NW_007181891.1:0-665 GCF_000164805.1 Carlito syrichta
GAGGAATTGGATGAAATTTGATGGATGGAATTGAATAGAATGGATTGGAATGGAATGGAATAGAATGGAATGGAATGCAAGGGAAAGGAATACAATAGAATTGAAAGGAATAGAATGGGATGGAATTGATTGGAATGGAATGGAGAAGAATAGAAGAGAATGGAATGGAATGGAGTGAAATGGAATGAATTGGAAGGAATTACATAGAATGGAATGGAATGGAAAGTAATGGAATGTAATAGAGTGGAATGGAATAGAGAGGGATGGAATGGAGCAGAGAGAAATTGATTGGAATGGAATGGAATGGAATGGAGAGGAATGGAATGGAGAGGAGTGGAATAGAGTGAAATGGATTGGAATGGAATAGAATGGAAAGGAATGGAATGTAGAGGAATAGAAGGGAAAGGAATTGAATGGAGAGGAATGTAATGAAATAAAATGGAATGGAGAGGAATAGAATAGGATGGAGAGGAATGGAGAGGAATGGAATGGAATGGAATGGAGAGGGATGGAATGGAATGGAAGATAAAGGAGAGGGTATGAATGGACTTGAATAGAATGGAATGGAACGGAAAGGAATTGAATGGAATGGAATGCTGTGAGTAGGAATGGAATGCAGGGGAATGGAATGGAATGGCAAGGTATGGTGAGGAAAAGAGAGGAGA
>NW_007181892.1:0-3704 GCF_000164805.1 Carlito syrichta
TTAGCTACAGCTTGTCAGCTCGTTGTGTAAGCTAGCTAGTGAGTTAGCTAATGGGTTAAGTTAGCTGGCTGAAACAGGTAGTTAGCTAGTTAGCTAATGGGATAAGTCATTTGGTTGAGTCAGCTAGCTAGTTAGTTATCTAACGAGTTAAATAACGAGTTAAATCTAACTAGCTAGCTAGTTATCTAACGAGTTAAATTAGTTATCTAATGAGTTAAATATCTAATGAGTTAAATATCTAACGAGTTATCTAACGAGTTAAATATCTAACTAGCTAGTTATCTAACGAGTTAAATATCTAATGAGTTAAAGTCAGCTAGCTAGCTAGTTATCTAACGAGTTAAATTATCTGATGAGCCAGTTCAGTCAGCTAGCTAGCTAGGCAACAGGCTAGTTAAGTCACCTACTTTAGTCAGCTCGTTAGTCAGCTTGTTAGCTAGGTAGCTAGGTAGGTAAGTCAGCTGGCAAGTCAGCAGGCTATGTAGGTAGCAAGCTAATTATGTCATCTGGCTAGCAAGCTGGCTAGCTAGTTATGTCAGCTAGTTAAGACAGCTGACTATCCAGCAGACTAGGTAGGTAGCTAGTTAGTTAAGTCTGCTGGCTATCCAGCTGGCTAGCTGCTTAATTCAGATAGTTAACTCAGCTGGATAGCCAGCTGTCTAGCTAAGTAACTAGGCAGTAAGTCAGTTTGGTAACCAGCTGGTTCACTAGTTAACTCAGCTAGTTAAGTCAACCAGATAGCCAGCTGGACAGCTAGTTAACTAGCTAGTTAAGTCAGCTGTATAGTCAGCTGGCTAACTAATTAAGTCACCTAATTATGTCAGCTGACTTGAATGCAGGCTAGCTAGTTAAGTCACCAAGTTAATTAAGCAGGCTAGCCAGCTTGCTAGCTATGTAGCAAGCTAGTTAATTCATCTGGCTAGCAATAAGGCCCACTAGTTTACTCAGCCAGTTAAGTCAGTTGGCTAGCCTGCTGGCTAGCTCGGTAGTAAGCAAGTTAAATCCATTGGCTAGCCAACTGGCTAGCTATTTAAGTCAGTTGGTAAAGTCAGCTGGTTATCCAGCTGGCTAGAGTGGTAGAGAGTTAGTTAATTCAGCTGGTAAGCCAGCTGGGTAACTAGTTAAGTCAGTTCATTGAGTTAGCTGTCTAGCCAACTGGCTAGCTCTTTAAGTCAACTAGTTAATCAGCTGGATAGCCAGCTGGTTGACTAGGTAGAAAGCTAGTTAAGTCAGCTGACAAGCCAATCAGCTACCTCATTATGTCAGCTACTTTATTCAGCTGGCTACACAGGTGACTAGCTAGGTAGCTAGCCAGTTAAGTCAGCTGGTTAACCAGTTGGCTAGCTAGTGAAGTCAGCTAGTTAAGTCAGCTGGCTAGCCACCATCTAGCTAATGATGTCTGCTAGTTAAGACAGCTGGCTAGAATGCTGGCTAACCAGTTAAGTCAGCTAGTTGAATCAGTGGGCTAGCCAGCTGGCTAGGTTGTTAAGTCAGCTAGTTAAGTCAAGTGGTTAGCCAAATGGCGAGCTAGGTAGCTAGCTAGTTAAGTCAGTTGGCTAGCCAGCTGGCTGGCTTTTTGAGTCAGATTGTTAAGTCAGCTGGATAGCCACCTGTCTTGTTAGGTAGCTAGCTAGAAAATTCAGCTTGCTAGCCAGCTGGCAAGCTAGTTAAGACAGCTAGATAAGTCAGCTGGCTAGGCAGCTGGTTAGCTAGGTAGCAAGCTAGTTAAATCAACTGGCCAGTCAGCTGGCTATCTAGGTAGCTTGCTATATGTCACCTTGCTATCCAGCTGGCTAGCTAGTTAAGTCAATTAGTTAAGTGAGCTGGCTAGTCACCTGGCTAGCTAGATAGCTAGCTAGTTAGGTCAGCTAGATAAGTCAACTGGCTAGTCAGCTGGCTAGCTAGGTAGCTTGCTAGTTATGTGACCTTGCTATCCAGCTGGCTAGCTGGTTAATCAGCTAGATAAGTCAGCTGGATAGACAGCTGGCTAGCTAGATAGCTAGCTAGTTAAGTCAGCTGGCTAGCAACTTGGACATCTAGTGACGTCAGCTAATTAAATCAGCTGGCTAGCCAACTCTCTAACTAGTTAAGTCAGCTAGTTGAGTAAGTTGGCAAGCCAGCTGGATAGTTGGCTAAGTAAGCTAGTTAAGTCAAGTGGCTAACCAACTGACTAGCTATGTGGCTATCTAGTTAAGTCACCTGGCTAGACAGCTGGCTAGCTGGTTAAGTTAGCTAGTTAAAGCAGCTGTCTACCCAGCCTGCTTGCTAGGTAATTAGCTAGTTAATTCATCTGGCTAGCTAGCTGGCTAGCTGGTTAAGTCAGTTAGTTAAGTCAGTTGGCTAGCCACCTGGCTAGGTAGATAGCTAGCCTGATAAGTCTGCTTAATAGCCTATCTGGCTAGCTGGTTAAGCCAACTAGTTAAGTCAGCTGGCTAGCCAGCTGTCTAGGTAGGTATCTCGCTAGATATGTTAGCTTGGTTAAGTCTGCTAGCTAGGTAGATAGCTAACCAGTTAAGTCATCTGGTGAAGTCAGATAGCTAGCTAGATAGCTAACAACTTAATTCAGCTAGTGACTCAGCTAGCTAACTAGTTAGCTAATGAGTTAATCAGCTAGCTAAGACAGTTAGATAGCTAGTTAGCTAACTAGATAAGTCAGCTAGGTAAGTCAGCTAGCTAACTAATTAAGTCAGTCAGGCAAGTCAGCTAGTTACGTCAGCTAGTTAAATAGTAAAGTCAGCTAGCTTATTCAGCTAGCTAACTAGTTAGGTCAGCTAGCTAAGTCAGCTGGTTAAGTCACATAGGTAGCTAGTTGGCAAACTAACTAAGTGAGCTGGCTAATTCAGGTTAGTAGAGAGTTGGCTAACTATCTAAATCAGCTGTTTAAATCAGCTGGCTAGGTAGTAGAGTAACTAGGTAAGTTAGTTGGTTAAGTCAGTTGACTAGATAGTTGGCTAATTAGCTAAGTCAGCTGGTTAAATCAGCTGGCTAGCTAGTAAGCTAACGAATTAATGAGCTGGTCGAGTCAGTTGGCTAGCTAGTTGGCTAACGAGTTAACTCAGCTGGTTGAGTCAGCTGGCTTGCTAGCTATCTAACGAGATAAGTCATCTGGTTGAGTCAGTTGGCTAGCTAGTTAGCTAACGAGATAAGTCAGGTGGTTGAGTCAGCTGGGTAGCTAGTTTGCTAACAAGTTAAGACAGCCGGTTAAGTCAGCCAGCAAGTTAGATAGCTAATGAGTTAACTCAGATAACTAGTTCGCTAACTAGTTAAGTCATCTAGTTAATTCAGCTAGCTAACTAGTAATATCAGCTAGCTAAGTCAGCTAGCTAACTAGTTAGGGCAGCTAGCTAGGTCAGCTGGTTAATTCAGCTAGCTTGCTTGTTATCTAACTAGCTAAATCAGCTGGTTAAATCAGTTAGCTAACTAGTTAGCTAACTTGCTAAGTCAGGTGTAAAAGTCAGCTAGCTAGCGAGTTAGCTAACGATTTAAGTCAGATGTATAAGCCAGCTAGGTAGCTACTTAGCTAATGAGTTAAGTCAGCTGGTTATGTCAGCTAGCTAGCTAATCAACTAACGAGTTAAGTCAGCTGGTTAAGTCAGCTAGCTAGCTATTTAGCTAACGAGTTAAATCAAGTGGTTAATTCAGCTAGCTAGCTAGCTAGCTAAAGATTTAAATCAGCTGGTTAAGTCAGCTAGTTAGGTAGTTAG
>NW_007181893.1:0-748 GCF_000164805.1 Carlito syrichta
TTCCCTTGCTGCCTGACTATTTAAATCAGTTGACCAGTCAGTTCACTTGCCAGCTGACTCATTAAGTAAGCTCACATATGGGCTCACTTGCTGGCCGACTTGTTAAGTCAGTTAACTGGTCGGACAACTAGCCAGCTAACTAGTTAAGTCAGCTAACCAATCAGCCGACTAGTAGACCAACTTGTCAGCTGACAAGTTAGCACTGCTAACAAGTCGGCCGACAAGTATGTTCAGCAAGGCAACAAGTTAACCTTGCTAACTAGTGGGCAAACTCGTTAGTCAGCTAGTTAAACAAGATAACTAGTCTGACCAATAATCGGCCGACTTGATAAGACAGCTAACAAGTCGGTCGAGTAGTCAGCCAACATGTTAAACCAGGTTAGTAGTCAGCCAACTTAGCCAAAAAGTTAAGTCACCTAGCTAATTCGTTAACCAACTAGTTATGTCAGCTAGTTAACTCGTTTTACAAGTTAAAAGAGTTGGCTAACACATTAACCAACTCGATAAGTCAGCCAGCAATCTTGTTATCCAACTAGTTACAGCTTGATCAGTCATCTAGCTAACTAGCTAGCTAGCTAAGTCAGCTTGCTCACTAGTTAGCTTATTATTTAAGTTAGCTACTTACGTCTGTTACCCAACTAGTTGGCTTATTATTAAAATCAGCTAGATATTCAGCTAGTTAAATAGTTAGCTAAATATTGAATTCAAGTACTTAAGTAAGCTAGCTAACTAGTTAAGTCGTCCAGTT
>NW_007181894.1:0-1154 GCF_000164805.1 Carlito syrichta
CAATCCACTAGATTCCATTCCATTCCGTTCATCTCCATCACATTCCATTGTATTCCTTCCCACTCCATTCCTTTCCTTTCCATTCCTTTCCATTCCATTCCATTCCTATGCATTCAATCCCTTTCTATTCCATTATTCTTCATTCCATTTGTCTTTACTCCACTGCACTCCATTCCATTCCATTCGTCTCCATTGCTCTCCAAGCAATTTCCTTCTATTCCATTCTTCACCATTCTAGTTCACTCCATTCCATTCCTCTCCATTCCATTAATCTTCATTCGATTGCATTCCAATCCATTCCTCTGCATTCCATTCCCTTCTATTCCTTCCCACTCCTTTCTTCTCCATTCAATTTCAAGCCTTTCCATTCCATTCCTTTTCATTCTATTCCTCTTCTTTCCATTCCTATCCATTATATTCAATTCTCTCCATTCCTTTCCATTCCATTCGGTTCCATTCCATTCCTTTCCATGTATTCCACTCTATTCCATACCTTTACATTCCATTCCATTCATTCCTTTTGATACCACTGAATTACACTCAATTACATTCCTGTCCATTCCATTCCATTAATCTCCTTTTCATTTCTCTCTATTCCAGTTCCCTCCATTCCATTTCTCTCCATTCTCTTTCTCCCCAATCCATTCTATTACATTCCATTCCTTTCCTATATATTACTCTTCATTTCTCTACATTCCTCTCCATTTCATTTCACTATATTTTATTCCATTCCGTTCCCCTCCATTCCACTTAATTCATCTCCATTCCATTCCTCTCCCTTTCATTTTATCCCACACCATCCCAATTCATTCCTCTTCACTCGATTCCATATCATTCCATTCAATTCCAAACCATTCCACTCCATTCAATTCCTCTCTAACCCATTCTTCACCATTCTATTCCATTCCTGTATTCCATTGCATTCTATCCATTCCATAACATTCCTCTCCATTCTATTCTATTCTATTCTATTCCATTCCAAACCATTTCATTCCAGTCCAATCGATTCCTCTCCATTCCGTTTCTCTTAATTCCATTCCATTCCTTTCCTTTCCTCTCCTTTACATTCCATTCCATTGCATTTCATTCCATTTCATTCTTCTCAATTCCATTTATTCCATTTCATTCCTCTCCATAACACGGCTGTAAATTCC
>NW_007181895.1:0-315 GCF_000164805.1 Carlito syrichta
AGCTAAATCGACTTGCTTGATAGATAGTTAGCTAGGAAGCTAGCTAGTTATTTCAGCTAGTAAAGTCAGCTGTTTTGCTAGGAAGCTAGCTAGTTATGTCATCTGGCTATCTAGTTAAGTCAGTTAGTTAAGTCAGCTGGCTAGCCAACTACCTAGCTGGGTAGCTTTCTAGGTAAGTCTGTTGGCTTGCCAGCTGGCTAGCTACTTAAGTCACCTAGTTAACTCAGCTCACTACCCAGCTGGTTAGGTAGGAATCTAGGTAGTTAATCAGCTGGCAAGGCAGTGGGATGCGTAGGTATCTAGCTAGTTCAGTCA
>NW_007181896.1:0-3761 GCF_000164805.1 Carlito syrichta
AGTAAGTTAGTTAGTTCAAGCGGCTTGATAACTGGTTCACTATGCAGATACCTAGTTGTGTCAGTGAGTTAAGATAGCTGGCTTGCCAGCTTGCTAGCTAGGTGGATAGCTAGTTAGACAGCTGGCTAGCCGGATGGTTATCTAGTTAATTCAACTAGCTAAGTCAGCTGGTTAGCTAGGTGGATAGCTAGGTGGTTGTAAAGTTAAGATGGCACATTAGCAGGCTGGTCTGGTAGGTGACTAGATAGTCAGGTAGGTGGCTAGCTAGTCAGCTAGCTAGTCAGTTTGCTAGTCAGCTAGCTCATTAATCAGCTAGGTTGTCAACTAGCTAATCAGCTAGATCATTACATCAGCTAGCCAGCTAAATAGCCAACTGGCTAGCAAGTTAAGTAACCTAGTTAAGTTAGCTGGCTAGACAGCTGACTAGCTAGGTAGCTAGCTAGTTATGTCAGTTGTTCCAGCCAGCTTCACAGCTATTTATGTCAGCTAGTTGTCAGCTGGCTTTCCCACTGGCTAACTAGGTAGTGGACTAGTTAAGTCAGTTGGCTAACCAGCTGGCTAGCTATTTAAGTCTGCTAGTTAATTCAGTTGGCTTCCCAGTTGGCTATCTAGGTAGCTAGCATAAGTCAGCTGGCTATCCACCAAGCTAGCTAGTGTTGTTAGCTAGATATGTCTACTGGTTATACAGCTGGCTAACTAATTAAGACAACTAGTTGAGCCTGCTGGCTAACCAACTGGCTAGCTGGTTAAGTCAAATAATTTATTCTAGTGTCTAGCCAACTGGCTAGCTAGGTATCTCACTAGTTTAGTCAACTGACTAGCCAGCTGCCTACCTCGTTAAGTCAGCTGGTTAAGTCAGCTGGCTAGCCACATGGCTAGGTAGGTAGCTAACTAATTATGAAAGCTGGCTAGCCGGATTGCCACCTAGTTAAATCAACGAGTTAAGTGAGTTGCCTAGACAGATGGCTACCTAGGTGGTTAGCTAGTTATTTCAGCTGTCTAGCCAGATGGCTATCTACTTAAGTCAGCTTGTTAAGTCATTTAGTTAGCTGGCTGGCTAGCTAGGTGACTGGCAACTTAAACCGGGCTGGTTAGCAGGATTCTGAGGTAAGTGCCAGCAAGTTAAGGTGGCTGGCTAGCCGGCTGACCAGCAGGGTGGCTGGCTAGTTAAGCAGGTTGGCTTTCCGACTGTCCAGCCAGCAGTTGCCTAATTTAGCTGGCTGCCTAAACACCTGGCAAGCCCACTAACTGGCTAGGGAGCCAGCTAAAGTCAGCCAGGTAGCAAGCTAGTTAAGCCAGTGAGCTAGCAATCTAGCCAAACATGCAGCTAGCTACTTAGTCAGCTGCCTAGCCAGCTATCCAGCCAACTTGCTAGTCAGCTAGTAAAGTCAGCTAGCTATCCAGCTAAATAATTGTCAGCTAGCAACTCAGCTAACTATTCAGCAGCTAGTTATGTCAGCTTGCTAGTCAGCTAGGTAACTGGTCATCTACATAGGTAAGTCAGCTAGCCTGCTGACTAGCCAGGTAGCTAGCTAGTTGAGTCAGCCAGCTAGACAGCTAGATAGCTTGTTTGCTATCTTGTTATGTCAGCTAGATAGCCAGGTAGCTAGACAGCCAGCTAGTTAAGTCAGCTAGCAAATCAGCTAGTTAATTTGCTTACTAGCCGGCTATCACTCAGCTAGCTGGTCATCTAAATAGTGGTCTTGCTTGCTTTCCATCAGGTCAGCTTACTAGTCTGCTCCCTTGCCTGCCAACCAGTCAGCAAACTAGTAGGCTCGCTCATCTTCCAACAGGTCAACTAACTTGTCGGCTCACTCACAGGCCAACAGGTTAGCTAGCTAGTTGACTTGCTCGCCAGCTGACTTGTTAAGTCAGCTCACCAGTAGTCTCGTTCACCACCTGACTGGTTAAGGCAGCTCGCCTGTCCCATTACTCGCCAGCCAACTAGCAAAGTTGGCTCACAGGTCGGCTCACTCGCCAGCCTACTAGTTAAGTGCTCTGAGCAGTTGACTCACTCGACAACTGACTAAAGTCAGCTGACCAGTCAGCTCACTCTCTGGCTGACTAGTTAAGTCAACAGACTAGTCGGCTCACTTGCTGGCTGACTAGTTAAGTCAGCTGACCTGTCGGCTCACTCACCAGACAATTAGCAAAGTCAGCTCACCTCTCAGCTCACTCGCCGGCCTACTAGTTAAGTCAGTTAACCAGTTGGTCGCCTAGCCGGCCAGCTAGTAAAGTCAGCATACCAATCGGCCGACTAGTCAGTTAACCTGTCAACCAACAAGTTAGCTCAGCTAACTAGTCGCTGACAAGTTAGGCCTCCTAACTACTCGGCCTACTAATCAGCTGACAAATTAGTTCAGCACACCAGCCATCCAATTAGTTAACAGAGCTGACTTGTGGGCCAACTCAGTCAACAAGTAAAGTCACCTGCTAACTCATTAATCAGCTAGTTAAGACAGATACTTAACTCGTTTACTGTGGGGAGACAGAACCTGCAAGTTTTGTCAAGTTCCTTGGAAGATGTGATGGCGTCAGCGAATATGTACAGACAGATATTAAAAGACAGAAAGATGGAAGGATAGATATAAAGAGGAAGAAACAGAAAGAATGGAAGTGGACAACTGTTCAGTGAAATGAGCAGAAGCCATTTATTGAAAGTTACAGCAGGTATTTATACCCAAATTTTAGACAGACGGTCTCACAAGTCTTTCACGTGAGCACAAAGCCAGGTGCAGGAGGGGCATCCCTCACCCACCAGATGTTTTCTCAGGTATGAGGAAGGACAAACCACAAGATTATCTTATTGTTCCCTTTGCTAGTTAATGCCCTTCAAAAGCAGTGCAACAATTCCTACTAGTCTATTGATGTTCTGATAATCAATAACTTTGAAAGCTCACTCAATACCCATGATGACTAACTTAAACTTTATTACCTTTCTATTCAATGTTAATACTACTTACACAATGCTACAGAAGCTCATAATTATAGTTTAAACCAATTCCTATAGAATGTGGCTGGGTCCAAAGATCACGCTTGGCTCTATAGGATGTAGTCCATTCCAAGGTTCACAGTTGGCCACTTTTTGGAACAATAGACTACAATCTCTTAACAAAATGGCTATTCTAAAGTCCTATATATCTATCCTAATTTCTCTGAAATTTTCTAATTCCTGATCCTAATATATAAAGCTGATCATCAGCAACAAATCTTCTAAAAATGAAACCAAAATATAAACTGTAAATGTACTAAGACCAAAACCACAATAGTAGAAAATGGAGACAATGAAATTTCTAAAGTTAACTGTATTCTTATTAAACCTCAAAATATCATGATTGATCATGCTTGAACTAACATGATTCCCTGATGTTAGCATGACCTATTCTACAATACTTTCTATAAATAAAATAAATTCAATTTCCATAATAGGGAGAAAAACCCTACACTAACTGTAGCTAAATCCGGCCTAAAAGAATGCAGCCCAGTCCAAAGTATGCGCTGGGCCCTCAGGAATGTGCCCAGCCCAAATTTTGTGCTGGGCCATTTCTGATAACTCTACATAGTCATCTATGCCATTGAAAAGCTGAAAACAGCTCTCAGTAAGTCTATACTAATTCTACAAATATACTTTTAAATCTTATAAAGAGGCTTGTACCGTATAAAAGGCTCCCAAATGTGACCTGAATTTGAATTATATCTAATACCAAAGCCAAAAACCACAGTTTATGGGAAACAGGAGCAATGGGTTCTAGAGTGAGCTA
>NW_007181897.1:0-932 GCF_000164805.1 Carlito syrichta
TTTCTAATCCTGATCCTAATATATAAAGCTGATCATCAGCAACAAATCTTCTAAAAATGAAACCAAAATATAAACTGTAAATGTACTAAGACCAAAACCACAATAGTAGAAAATGGAGACAATGAAATTTCTAAAGTTAACTGTATTCTTATTAAACCTCAAAATATCATGATTGATCATGCTTGAACTAACATGATTCCCTGATGTTAGCATGACCTATTCTACAATACTTTCTATAAATAAAATAAATTCAATTTCCATAATAGGGAGAAAAACCCTACACTAACTGTAGCTAAATCCGGCCTAAAAGAATGCAGCCCAGTCCAAAGTATGCGCTGGGCCCTCAGGAATGTGTCCAGCCCAAATTTTGTGCTGGGCCATTTCTGATAACTCTACATAGTCATCTATGCCATTGAAAACCTGAAAACAGCTCTCAGTGTCTATACTAATTCTACAAATATACTTTTAAATCTTATAAAGAGGCTTGTACTGTATAAAAGGCTCCCAAATGTGACCCGAATTTGAATTATATCTAATACCAAAGCCAAAAACCACAGTTTATGGGAAACAGGAGCAATGGGTTTCTAGAGTGAGCTATGCCTGTCACAGACACAGAGCCTTCAGCTCAGGCCAGCAGAGTTCCTTTAGGTTGCTTGTGCTGCATGGAAAAATAAGGAGAAAAATAGGGTCAATGGCTCCAAAACACATCCTAGCAGTCTTGGGATCCACGGACCTCCCTGATCCCTAATGCTCAATCGGCTGTATAGGCAGCTGACGTGTTAAACAATCTAAGTAGTCGGCCGACTCGTCAGCCCACATGTTAATTCACCTAACTAACTTGTTAACCAACTCGTTAAGTCAGCGATTTAACTCATCTACCAACTAGTTAAAACGGGTTAGCTTACTCGTTAACCAACTCATTAAGTCAGCTA
>NW_007181898.1:0-340 GCF_000164805.1 Carlito syrichta
TGGAATGGAATCGAATGGAATGTAATGCAATTAAATAGAGAGGAATGAATTAGAATGGAAATGAATGGAATGAAATGGAATAGTATTGAAAGAAGGGAATGTAATGGAATCGGATTGAATGGAATGGAGAAGAATGGAGAGGAATGGAAAGTAGAGGAATGGAGTGGAACGGAATGGAAATGAATGGAGAGGCATGGAACGGAATGCAATAGATTGGAACAGAATGAAATGACATGGAGAGATATGGAATAGATTGAAAGGTAATGGAATGGAATGGAAAGGAATGGAGAAGGATGGAATAAAATGGAATGAAATGGAATAGAGAGTAATGGAAAAAAAT
>NW_007181899.1:0-1170 GCF_000164805.1 Carlito syrichta
TTCCACTCCATTCCTTTCCTCTCCATTCCTTTCCTCTCCATTCCATTCCATTCTACTCTAATCCATTCCATTCCATTCCATTTCATTCCTATTCATACATTTCTTCTCCAATTCATTCTTCTTCATTCCATTCCTCTTATTCCATTGCACTCCATTTGATTACATTCCTCTTTTTTGTTCTGCAATAATTCCTTTCCATTTCATTCCTCTATATTCCATTTCCTTCCATTCTATTCGTCATCATTCCATTGCATTCATTTCCATTCCATTTCTCTCCCTTCCATTCCCTTCTATTCCTTTCTTCTCCTTTCCTCTCCATTCAATGCAAGTCCATTCCATTCCATTCCATTCTACTCCTCTCCATTTTATTAGTCTTCATTCCATTTCATTCCATTCCATTCCATTCCATTCCATTCCTCTACATTCATCTCCATTCCATTCCATTCCCTTTACCTCTCTTGCATTCCATTCCATTCCATTCTTCTCCATTCCGTTCCTCTTCATTACATTCCATTATTTCCTTTCCATTCCACTCTTCTGCACTCAATTTCCTTCCTTTCTCTCTATTTTATTCATTTTCATTCTATTCATGTAAATTCCTGTCCATGTTTTAAATTCCTTCCCATTCTTTACCTTTGAATTCCTCTACATTACATTACTTTCCACTTCATTCCTTTCCTCTCCATTCCATTCTCTCCATTTCATTCCATTCTACTCCATTCCATTCCTATC
The DNA here is from genome assembly GCF_000164805.1 of Carlito syrichta. Taxonomy (NCBI): domain Eukaryota; kingdom Metazoa; phylum Chordata; class Mammalia; order Primates; family Tarsiidae; genus Carlito; species Carlito syrichta. The sequence continues at coordinate 733 of NW_007181899.1, forward strand.
CCTCAATCCCTCTCCGATCCATTCCTCTCCATTACATCCCTCTTCATTCCATTGCACTCCATTCCATTCCATTCCTTTCTTTTCCATTCCTCTTCCTTCTATTGCACTTCATTACACTATATTCCATTCCTCTCCATTCCATTCCTCTCCATTTCAATGCACTTCACTATACTACATTGCATTACTTTCCTTAGCATTCCATTCCATTCCTCTAAACACCATTTCATTCCATTCTATTTCATTCCTCTCCATTCCATTCCATTCCTTTCCATTCCATTCCATTCTATTGTACTCCATTGCAATCCAGTTCACTCCACTCTTCTCCATTCCCTTGCTCTCCATTACATTCCATATCACTCAATTCCATTCCACTCTTCTGCATTCCATTCCATTATTTTTCTCTTTATGACATTCGTGTCCATTCCATTCCTCAAAATG
>NW_007181900.1:0-352 GCF_000164805.1 Carlito syrichta
TTCATTCCTTTCCTCTCCATTCCATTCTCTCCATTCCATTCCATTCTACTCCATTCCATTCCTATCCCTCAATCCCTCTCCGTTCCATTCCTCTCCATTACATCCCTCTTCATTCCATTGCACTCCATTCCATTCCATTCCTCTCCTTTGTTCTGCAATCAATTTCTTTCTATTCTATTCCTCTCCTTTCTATTTCATTCCAGTCCATTCGTCTTCATTCCATTCCATTTCGCTCCATTCCATTCCTCTCCATTCCATTCATCTTCATTCCGTTGCATTCCATCCATTCCACTCTTCTCCATTCCATTCAATTCTATTCTTTTCTACTCCTTTCCTCTCCGTTCAATTCCTA
>NW_007181901.1:0-339 GCF_000164805.1 Carlito syrichta
CCTCTTCATTCCATTGCACTCCATTCCATTCCATTCCTCTCCTTTGTTCTGCAATCAATTTCTTTCTATTCTATTCCTCTCCTTTCTATTTCATTCCAGTCCATTCGTCTTCATTCCATTCCATTTCGCTCCATTCCATTCCTCTCCATTCCATTCATCTTCATTCCGTTGCATTCCATCCATTCCACTCTTCTCCATTCCATTCAATTCTATTCTTTTCTACTCCTTTCCTCTCCGTTCAATTCCTATCCATTCCATCCCCATCCATTCCATTCCTCCCAATTCTATTCCTCCTCCTTCCATTCCATTCCATTCCATTTCAACACTTTCCATTCCATT
>NW_007181902.1:0-311 GCF_000164805.1 Carlito syrichta
CTATTCCTCTTCCTTCCATTCCATTCCATTCCATTTCAACACTTTCCATTCCATTCCTACTCATTCCTTTTGTTTCCATTCCCTTCTGTTCAATTCCTATCCATTCCTTTCCTCTCCATTTCAATGCCGTCCACTATATTACATTCCTTACATTCATCAACATTCCATTTCATTCCTTTCCATTCCATTCATCTTGATACCATTCCAATCGCTTGTATTCCATTACTCTCCATTCCACTCCTTCCCTTTTGACTCTATTCCATTTCTATCCATTCCATTCGATTCAATTCCGTTCCTCTCCATTCCTTCCC
>NW_007181903.1:0-490 GCF_000164805.1 Carlito syrichta
CCACTATATTACATTCCTTACATTCATCAACATTCCATTTCATTCCTTTCCATTCCATTCATCTTGATACCATTCCAATCGCTTGTATTCCATTACTCTCCATTCCACTCCTTCCCTTTTGACTCTATTCCATTTCTATCCATTCCATTCGATTCAATTCCGTTCCTCTCCATTCCTTCCCCTACATAACCTTCCTCTCCATTTCATTCCATTCCGTTCCTCTCCATTGCATTCCATTCCATTGCACACTTCTGCATTCCATTCCATTTCTTTTCTCGCTATTACATTCGTTTCCATTCCATTACTCTAAATAACATTCCATCTATTTCAATTTCCTTCCATTCCTTACAAATGGATTCCTTTACCTTTCATCCCATTCTACTCCATTCCATTCCTTTCCATTTCATTTCTAACCATTCCATTCCGTTCGCCTCTTCCCCATTCCATTCTTCTCCATTCCATTCCATTCCATTCCATTTCTCTCCATTCC
>NW_007181904.1:0-750 GCF_000164805.1 Carlito syrichta
GTTTTATTCATACTTTGTGTAATTTTGCTAATGGAGTCTTTCTGTGATACAAGACAGTCAGTGTGCTATTTGAATGATGCCTGGCCATATGTTTTTAAGATACCTTCCCTTTGAAGTGGAGCACATCACTAAAGCATTGTTTCAAAGCTTATTTCCTTTCCCTTTGCTAGGGATTCAGGGTCTCTGTGCTTCTTATCTGTTATGAAGCCCTGTCTTTTGTACCAAATCAAATAACAGTTTAAGAATATTTAAATTTTTCTAGAGGTTCTCTTTTTCTGCTACTTGATCTGCATTGAAAGAAAATGTAAAATTGACTTTACCTTGAGTCTTCCTTTATTATCTGGGCCTGGGGTTTTTGATCTCTGGGAAATATTTACCATGCACTGTTCACTGAATAGTAAATTAGGAATAAAGTTTTAATGTTGCTCAGTGTAATGCATTCCTGAGTAGTACTCTACACATTTGCTATCTCTATGGCCCTTCCACAAATTTGGGAACTGGAAGTTCTTGTGAAGATATTGTGATGATTTTTAACATATAGCTTTGTTTTCCTCACACCAATTATTAGAAGAGGAACATATATTCTACAGAAAAGTAACTTTGTAGAGACTGGACCAGTGAATGGCTGTGATATGGAACCTGTACAGAGTGTCTAACAGTGTGAACATCGGGCCCATTTCATACTCCATCACCCACTGGATTTGTGATTTTGGCACCTTTGATTATGGGCTTTATACATCAGTTTCCTCA
>NW_007181905.1:0-387 GCF_000164805.1 Carlito syrichta
AATGAAAATGAAGAAACATCTTACCAAAATCTCTGGGATGCCTTGAAATCTGTAGTAAGAAGGGAATTTATATCCCTACAAACACACATGAAGAAAATGGAAGGAACACAAATTAACAAGCCACCTAAGGAAGCTGGAAAAGTAGGACCACAAAAACCCTAATTTCAGCAGAAGAATCCAGATCACCAAAATAAAAACTCAAATCCAGGACATAGAGGACAAAAAGATAATACAAAAAAATCAATGAAACAAGAAGCTAGTTCTTCAAAAAGATAAATAAGATCGATTGTCCCCTAGCTAGACTGACCAAGAAAAACGAGAAAAAACCCAAATAAGCACAATCAGAAATACAAAAGATAAAGTCACATCTGACCCTGAAGAAATACA
>NW_007181906.1:0-470 GCF_000164805.1 Carlito syrichta
AACTCAAAAAAATAAAAAAAAAAAAAACAGAGAAGAAATTACAAGTGTAGCCCATGGAGTTCTGGAGCAAGGCTACAACTACTCAACAATTAAAAAAAGGCCAGGCTCGGTGACTCAGCCGGTAATCTTGCACCTTTGGGAGGCTGAGGGGAGTGGACTGCCTGGGCAGTGAGACCTCATCTCTACAGTAAATCAAAAAATGAGCCAGGCGTGGTAGCGCATGCCTGTAGTTCCAGCTACTCAGAAGGCTGAGGTGGAAGGATCACCAGAGCCCACCAGGTCGAGGCGGCGGTGGCCAGGAGTGGCCACTGCACTCCAGTCTGGGCGACAGAGTGAGACTCCAACTCAAAAAAAAAACAAAAAAACACACACACAATACAAAAAAGACCTTGTGATGAGACTCAGACCACAGGAGAAATGGAGAGTCTAGACATGGGACAAAAATTGAGCAGGCAGTCAGAATTTCCTAC
>NW_007181907.1:0-760 GCF_000164805.1 Carlito syrichta
CCTTCCATATGAACCTGCAATCCCCCTACTGGGAATATACCCTGAAGAACACAAATCACTCTATAAAAAAGATACCTGCACACGTATGTTTATCGCAGCATTGTTCACAATAGCAAGAACCTGGAAACAACCATGCTGCCCATCAAAAGAGGACTGGATTAAAAAAATGTGGTACATATACACGATGGAATACTACGCAGCCATAAAAAAGAACAAAATCATGAATTTCGCTGCAACCTGGATGGAACTAGAGTCTATAATACTGAGTGACCTCTCACAAAAACAAAAATCCGAATATCACATGTTCTCACTCATATAATGGACCTTGAACATCCAATGCAATACTATGAAAAAATGACGGATGGTACTGCGAAACTATGGGGGGAAGGGGGATGGGATTAACAGTAGCAAATATCTGTCGGGGGATGGGAAAACACTTCTTATCTACAGGGTGCCTGAATGAAACGTCATTGTACACCTAACCCTTAACTGTACCCCACAAAACCATAATAAAAAATACTGATTAATGAAAAAAATAAAATAAAATAAAATAATATTAATGACACAAAAAAAATAAAAATAAAAAAATAAAAAATAAATTCAAGGGGTGCAGTGGCTTGCCTATAATCCCAAGTGAGGCCAAGGTGAGAGAATTATTTTGAAGCCTGGAGTGTGAGACCAGTCTGGACAAGATAACAAGATCTTGTCTCTACAAAAATTAAAATGAAAAAATTAGCCTGGTGTGGTGGTGCATGCCTAT
>NW_007181908.1:0-635 GCF_000164805.1 Carlito syrichta
AAGCCTCGACCCACCCGGAGAAGGTGTCAACCAGGACCAGAAGGTATTTGGTGTTACGGATGGGAAGCATGACGGTGAAGTCCACTTGCCAATCTGACCCAGGGAGCTCTCCCCTAGCCTGGTGAGTGGGGAACATTCCGGGCTTTAAGGGGGTATCAGGATTTGTTCGGTGGCAAGTAGAGCATTGAGAGGAAAGGGTGTGTATGAGTTTTGTATGTTCAGGAGTAAGGTGGAAGAAAGTTTTAAGAAATGAAGTGAGAGCCGCTGGGTTTGGATGGAAAATTGAGTGTAGGTAGGGAATGAGATTGGACAATTGTGGAACTTCACCTGTATGTTCGACTGGTGGGGAGGCGGTGTTAACGAGTATGGTAGGAAGGGGTTTTAGAGCCGCTTGGCGAGCTGCCCTGTTGGCCCATGAGTTTCCTTGGGTGATAAAAGATGAATCGACCTGGTGGGCTTTACAGTGTGACATGCCTATGGCCCTGGGAAGCAAGGAGGCTTGAAGGAGGTCGGAAATGAGCTTAGCACTTATGATGGCCGACCCTTTGGTAGTTAACAACCCCCGTTCTTGCCAAATGGCTGAGTGTGAAACCAAAATGTGAAAGACATATTTGGAGTTGGTGTAAAGCGATAGG
>NW_007181909.1:0-384 GCF_000164805.1 Carlito syrichta
CTTCCTTCTTACAATTAAAAATCCTTGCAAGAAAAAAAGATGAACAAACATACAAAGACTACAAAATAGAAAAATGTGAACCTCAGGTCTTAAGAAATGACACAGCAGAGAATTCCAAAGCTTTTCTTTCTGCTTCCCATACATCCTAGACAGAGTGCTCAAGAAGCCTACAACCTGGAGCCAGCAACAAAAAGAGCTCAAAGAAAAAAAAGCCTGTTTCTTCTAGCCAAAAGTAGTTTAACAGAACCGAAAACATGTTTCACAACATCCACATACTCATGCAAAACAAAAACAGAACACTTCTGCGTTTCCATGAAGGTTGACCAAGAAGCTAACCTTCCACTGCAATGGATACAGACTATCTGTGTGCTCTTGTAATATTTC
>NW_007181910.1:0-3707 GCF_000164805.1 Carlito syrichta
TCCTGCTACCAGACCACCTCTACAAGAATCACTTAAGAAAGTACTAAACACAGAAGAAAAGGAAAAAAGAACAACAACAGTCTTCACAAGAGTGCAAGCAAAAGAGTAAAATACACACAAACCAACCCCAAAACCAAAAGAAAGACAACAAAGAGGAACAACAACAACAAATCAATAAGAACTTTATGATACGGATCAACTCTCACATTTCAATAATTAGCCTGAATGTGAATGGACTAAATGCACCACTGAAAAGACATAGAATGGCAAAATAGATAAAATATCACCAGGCAACAACATATTGCCTTCAAGAGACCCATCTCACTAGAAAGGACACTCACAGACTCTAAATAAGAGGATGGAAAACAAATTTTCAGGTGAACAGAAAGGAGGAGTTGTGATCCTAATTTCAGATGAAATACATTTAAGCTATCAAAAATTTAAAAAGGTAAAGGCCACTACATAATGGTAAAAGGTTCACTCCATCAACAAGAAATATCTATCCTAAACATAAATGCACCCAACATAGGAGTACCAACTTTCATAAAGCAGCTTCTAGAAAAACTAAAAAAAAATATTGACTCTAACACTCATAGCTAGGGACTTTAATGCCCCACTCACAACCATAGACAGATCATCAGGACAAAAAAATCAGCAATGAGATCTGGAACCTCAAAGTGACTCTTTACCAAATGGACTTAATTGATACCTACAGAAAACTCCGCCAAACAACCACAGAATATACATTCTACTCATCACCACATGGAACGTACTCTAAGATTGATGACATACTTGGCCATAAATCAAGTATAGACAAATTTCAAAAGATCGAAATTTTGTCATGTACCTTCTCAGACCACAGTGGAATAAAAATAAATATCAACACCAACAAGTTTCTCCCCAAACTCACAAAGACATGGACACAAAATAGCATAATGCTAAACAACTCCTGGGTCAATGATGAAATCAAAACAGAGATTAAAAGATACCTGGAAACAAATGAAAATGAAGAAATATCTTACCAAAATCTCTGGGATGTCATGAAAGTTGTAGTAAGAGGACAATTCATATCTCTACAAATGCACATGAAAAAAATGGAAGGATGACAAATTAACAGTCTAACAAATCACCTAAGGAAGCTGGAAAAGCAAGACCACCAAAACCCTAACTTCAGCAGAAGAATCCAGATCACTAAAATAAAAGCCCAAATCCAGGACATAGAAGACAAAAAGATAATATAAAAAAAATCAATGAAACAAAAAGCCAGTTCTTTGAGAGGATAAACAAGATTGATGGTCCCCTCGCTAGACTGACCAAGAAAAAAAGAGAAAAAAGTCCAAATAAATACAGTCAGAAACACAAAAGATGAAGTTACATCCGACCCTGAAGAAATACAAAAGATCATTAGAGACTACTATGTACACTTGTATGGAAACAAACTTGAAAACCTTAAGGAAATGGAAGACTTTCTGACATCCTGCCTAGGTTGAAACAAGAAGGAATTGAGTTCCTAAATAGACAAATAACAATCAAGGAAATTGACTATGTAATAAGTAAACTACCTACAAAAAAAATCCCTGGACCAGATGGCATTCCAGCAGAATTTTATAAGACATTTAAGAAGCAGCTGATACTAATCCTACTGAAAGTATTCCAGGTGATTGAGAAAAATAGAACCCTCCCCAAATCATTTTATGAAGCTAACATCACATTGATACTCAAGCCAGGTAAATATGCAACAAAGAAAGAGAACTACAGGCCAATATCTTTGATGAACATAGATGCCAAAATTCTCAACAAGATCCTAGCAAACCATACTCACCAATACATCTCAAAAATTATACCTCATGACCAAGTAGGCTTCATCCCTGGGATGCAAGGCTGGTTCAACATTCGTAAGATAATAAATGTAATTAAATACATCAACAGACATCAGAACAAAAACCACATGATTATATCATTAGATGCAGAAAAAGCTTTTGATAAAATCCAGCACCCCTTCTTGAAAAAACCCTCGAACATCTCAGCATACATAGAACATAGCTCAAAATAGTAAAAACCATCTACAAGAAACCCACAGCTAGCATACTCCTAAGTAGACAAAAATTGGAACCATTTCCCCTGAAAACTGGAACAAGACAAGGATGCCCGCTCTCTCCCCTCCTGTTCAATATAGTATTGGAAGTCTTGGCTAGAGCTATCATAAAAGAGTAGGCAATCAGGGATATCCAAATAGGAAAAGAGGAAGTCAATTTATCTCTCTTTGCAGACGACATGATTGTGTACCTTGAAAACTCAAGAGAATCTGTCAAAAGCCTCCTTGTACAGATAACGAACTTTGGTAAAGTCTCAGGGTATAAAACAAATGTGGGAAAGACAATTGCACTTCTTTATACCAATAATAAACAAACAGACCCAAACAAAAAGCACAATCCCATTCACAATAGCCACGCAAAAAATGAAATACCTTGGCATCTTCCTAACCAGGTATGAGAAAGACCTGTACAATGAAAACCCTACACTGTTGGTGGGAGTGTAAACTAGGGCAACCTCTGTGGAAAGAAGTGTGGCAATTCCTAAAAGCTCTAAATGTTGACCTCCCATATGATCCCACAATCCCCCTACTGGGGAACTCAAATCAATCTATGAAAAAGATACCTGCACACGTATGTTTATCGCAGCATTGTTCACAATAGCAAGAACCAGGAATCAACTATGCTGTCCATCAAATGAAGACTGGAATTTTTTAAAATGTGGTATATATGCACAACAGAATACTACGCAGCCATAAAAAAGAACAAAATCATGAACTTCGCAGCAATCTGGATGGAAATAGTCTATAATACTGATTGATCTCTCATGGAGACAAAGATCTGATTATCACATGTTCTCATTCATAAGTGGACCTTGAGCATCTATAGTAATACTATAAGAAAAGGATTGACAGTGGCGGGGAACTATCGAATGTGGGGAGAGGGAGGAGAAGGGTGGTTGGATTAACAGAAGTCAATATCTGTCTGGGGACAGGGGGACACCCCGTATCAACAAGGGTGCCTAAACAATGCATATTTGTATACCTAACCCTTAACTATACCCCACAATTTTAAAATAAAAAATATGTTTAAAAAGATAAAAATACCTGTAATCCCATGGTTTGGGAGACTGAGGTGAGTGGATTGCCTGAGCCCTCAGGTCCGAGACCTGCCTGGGCAACTTAGCGAGACCTCATCTCTACAATAAATCAGAAACTTAACTGGGCATGGTAGCGCATGCCTGTAGTTCCAGTTACTTGGAAGGTTGAGGTGGAAGGATGGTCGAAGCCCAGCTGGTCGAGGCTGCAGTGGCCGGAAGCAGCCACTGCACTCCAGTCTAGGTGACAGAGTGAGACTCCAACTCAAAATAAATAAATAAATAAATATAAAAATAAAATAAAACAATAGATGCTGGAGAGGTTGTGGAGGAAAAGGAATGCTTCTACACTGCTGGTGGGAACACAAACTAATGCAGCCTCTTTGGAAGATAGTGTGGTGATTTCTGAAAGAGCTAGAAATTGACCTTCCACATGATCCAGCAATCCAGCAGTTCCCCAGAGGAACTCAAATTTTTTTGTCAATAAGATACCCGCACATGCATGTTTGTTGCAGTTCTATTCACAATAGCAAATATATGGAACCAACCATGCTGCCCACTGAAGGCTGGACTGGACA
>NW_007181911.1:0-484 GCF_000164805.1 Carlito syrichta
TGTCAGCTAGTTATGTCTGCTGGCAAGACAGTTGGCTAACTAGTTAAGTGAGCTAGTTGGGTCTGCTGACTAACCAGCTGGCTAGCTGGTTAAGTCAGCTAATTAATTAAAGTGGTTAGCCACCTGGATAGCTAGGTCACTTGCTAGTTTCGTCAGCTGACTAGCCTGCTGGCTATCTGGTTAAGTCACCTCGTTATGTCAGCTACACAACCACCTGGCTAGGTTGGTTGGTAGCTAATTAAGTCAGCTGGCAAGCCGGATGGCCACCTAGCTATGTCCACAAGTTATGTGAGCTGGCTAGACGGATGGCTAGCTAAGTGCAGGCAAGTTAAACCGGCTGGATAGCAGGCTTGTCAGGTAGGTGGACAGCTAGTAAAGATAGCTGGCTAGGCAGATGACCAGCAGGGTGGCTGGCTAGTTAATTGACTGGCTATCCGACTGTCCAGCCAGCAGTTTGCCTAATTAAGCCAGCTGGCTAGCCAGC
>NW_007181912.1:0-634 GCF_000164805.1 Carlito syrichta
TCGAATGCAATGGAAAGGAAACGAATGGAATGGAATGGAGAGAAATGGAATGGACTGGAATGGAGAGGAATGGAATGGAATGGAAAGGAATGAAATGAAATGGAATATAGAGGACTGGAATTGTATGAAATGAAATGGAAAGGAATGCAATGGAATGAAATGGAATGGAATGGAATGGAAGGTAGAGGAATGGTATGAAATGGAATGGAATAGAGTGTAATAGAATGGATTGGAATGGGGAGGAATGGAATGGAATGGAGAGGAATGGAATGGAATGGAGTAGAGAAGAATGGAGTGAAAGGATTGGAATGGAACGCAAGGGAGAGGAATGGAATGGAATGAATGGAGATGAATTGTAAGGAATGGAATGGAGTGGAGAGACATGAAATTGAATGGAATGGAGAAGAATGGAATGGTATGGAATGTAATGGAGAGGAAGGGATAGGAGAGGAATGGAATGGATTGACATGGAATGGAGAGGAATGGAATGAAATGGAGGGGAATGAAATGGAGAGGAATGGAATGGAATAGAGAGGAACGAATTGGAATGGGGAGGAATTAAATGGAATGGAGTGGTATGGAATGGAATGGAAAGGAATCGAATGGAATGGAAAGGAATGGAATGGAGAGGAAT
>NW_007181913.1:0-346 GCF_000164805.1 Carlito syrichta
GGAATGGAATGGAATGAAATGGAATATAGAGGAATGTAATGGAATCAAAAGGAATGGAATGGAATAGAATGGAGAGAATGGGATGGAGTGGTCCTCAATGGAATGGAATGGTATGGAATTGTATGGAATGAATGGAAAGGAGTGCATTGCAAAATGGAGTGTAGCAGAATAGAATGGAATGGAGAGGAATCGAATGGAATGGAATGGAGAGAAATGGAATTGACTGGATTGGAGAGGAATGGAATGGAAAGGAATGGAATGGAATGGAACGGTATGGAATGGAAGTGAATGGATTGGAATGGAATGGAATGGAATGTAGAGAAATGGTATGGAATGGAATGGAATG
>NW_007181914.1:0-448 GCF_000164805.1 Carlito syrichta
GATTGGAATGGAATGCAATAGAATAGAAAGGAAAGGAATCGAGAGGAATGGAATGGAATGGAGAGGAATAGACTGGAGAGGAATGGAATGGAAAGGAATGGAATTGAATGGAATGGAGTGAAGAAGAATGGAATAGAATCATGAGAAATGGAATGGAAGGAAATGGAATAGAGAGGAATGGAATGGATGGAATGGAGAGGAAAGGAATAGAATTAATGGAATGGAATGGAGAGGAATGGAATGGAATAGAATTGATTAAAATGGTAGCGAATTGAGAGGTTTGGAATGGAATGTAATACAGTGGAATGGAGAGGAATGTAATGGAGGGGAATGGAATGGAATGGAATGAAACAGAGAGGAATGGAATGGAGAGAAATTGAATGGAATGGAGATGAGTGGAATGGAAGGGAGAGCAATGGAGAGGAATGGAATGCAAAGGAATGGAGTG
>NW_007181915.1:0-316 GCF_000164805.1 Carlito syrichta
GAATGGAATGGAGAGGAATGGCGAGAAATGGATTGGAGTGGAAAGGAATGGAATGAAATGGAATGGAATGGAATGGAATTGAGAGGACTGGAATGAAGTGGAATGGAATGGATAGTTATGGAATGGAATGGAGAGGAATGGCGAGAAATGGATTGGAGTGGAAAGGAATGGAATGGAATGAAATGGAATGGAATTAATGGAATTGAGAGAACTGGAATGAAGTGGAATGGATAGTTATGGAATGGAATGGAGAGGAATGGCGAGAAATGGATTGGAGTGGAAAGGAATGGAATGGAATGAAATGGAATGGAATGGA
>NW_007181916.1:0-9971 GCF_000164805.1 Carlito syrichta
CTCCAGTCTGGGCGACCGAGTGAGACTCCAACTCAAAAAAAAGAAAACAAGAGTCTTCCCTTCATGTCACTCTCCCAGAGATATCCATTTACAGTTTATTATTGCCAAACTATTTACTATATACAATTCACTATTACTATTCAACTAGAATTTTTTTGTGCAGTTATTATTATCCTTACTTCCTTCCTTTCTTTTTTTTTTTTTTTTGAGTTGAAGTCTCACTCTGTCGCCCAGATTGGAGTGCAGTGGCCGCTCCCAGCCACTGCAGCCTCGACTTGCTGGGCTCCGGCGATCCTTTCACCTCAGCCTTCCAAGTAGCTGCAACTACAGGCGCGCGCTTCCACGCCCGGCTAATTTTTTGATTTATTGTAGAGACGAGGTCTGGCCAAGCTGCCCAGGCGGGTCTCGAACCCACGGGCTCAGGCAATGTATGTAAAGAGCTCTTACAAATCACCAATAAAAAATAGGCAAAGGACTTGAACAAGCATTTCTCCAAAGAAGTTGTACAAATGGCCAAAAAGCTCATGAAAACACGTTCATGGCCTGGCATGGTGACTCATGCCTGTAATCCTAGTACTATGGAAGGCTGAAGCAGGAAAATTGCTTGCACCTGGGAATTTGGGACTAGCCTGGGCAACAGAGTGAGACCTTGTCTCTACAAAAATAAAAAATTTAGCAGGGTATGGTGGCATGTTACATGGGAGGCTGAGGCAGAAGGATCACCTAAGTTCAGCAGGTCGAGGCTACAGCGAGCTGCGATTGTGCCACCACATTCCCCCCTGGGTGACAGTGAGACCCTGACTCAAAACAAAACAAGAAAACATGTTCACATGTTCCATGTCATTGTCATTAGGGAAATACAAATCAAAAACCACAATGACCACATTATACTCACTAGGAAAGCCCATGATCAAAAGACAGATTACAGCAGTGGCTCATGCCTATAATCTCAGCATTTTGGGAGGCCAAGGTGAGAGGACTGCCTGAGTCCTCGGGTTCGAGACCAGCCCAGGCAACTTGGCGAGACCTCATCTCTACAGTAAATCAAAAAATTAGCTGAGTGTGGTGGCATGTGTCTGTAGTTCCAGTTACATGAAAGGCTGAGGCAGAAGGATCACCTGAGCCCAGTAGGTCGAGGTTGCAGTGGCCACGAGCGTGCCTCTGCACTCCAGCCTGGGCAACAGAGAGAGACTCCAACACACACACACACACAAATAGGAAACAGATGTTCTAAGAAAAGCTTACACATGAACGTTTACATCCACAATAGCCAAAAGGTGAAAATAACCCAAATGTCAGTGAATGGACAAAAAAAATGCAATAGACTTTTTTACCTACAAAAGGGAATGAAACATTGATACATAACCTTGAAAAGGTCATGCTAAGTAAAAGAAGTCAGTTACAAGAGGTCACAATGTCCAGAATTGTCAAATTTATGGAGACAGAAAATAGATTAGTAGATGCCAGAGGTAGGGGGAAGGTCTGAATGAGGAGGAACTGGTAATAAGTATAGGATTTCTTTGGAGAAGATGAAAGCATTCTGAAATTACAAAGTGGTAATAGTTGCACAGCTCTCTGAATATGTCAAAAACCACAGAACTGTACATTCAAGATAGATTTTATGGTATGTTATTTAAGCTGTTATTTACAAAACAAAAACAGTATTGTAAACAATATTCTTAAGCAATTATTTTGTAGACTTAATTACATGTTTCCATAGGACAAATTCTTTTTTTTTTTGAGTTGGAATCTCATTCTGTTGCCCATGCTGAAGTGCAGTGGCACACTCATTGCCACTGCAGCCTTGACCTACTGGGCTCAGGTGATCTTTCTGCCTCAGCTTTCCAGGTAGCTGGAACCACAGGCATGTGCCACCATGTCTAGCTAATTTTTTGATTTATTGTAGAGATGAGGTCTTACCATGTTGTTTAGGCTGGTCTTGAACCCCTGAACTCAGACAATCCTCTTGTCTCTGCCTCCCAAAGTGCTGGGATGACAGACTTGAGCCACTGTGCCTGGCTACAACAAATTCTTAAAAGTAAAATTGCTAGGTCTAAGAATACAAGCATTTAGAATTTTAATAGATGTATACAAATAGACCTCCAAAAATATTAACACTCACACCCAACAATTTTTGAAAGTGATTATTTCTCCATACAATCACTGGTTAATTCTGGGCGGTGTCAGCCTTTTAATTTTTGCCACTTTTACAGAAATAAAACCTTTTTCCTAGTTATTAGTGAGGCTGACCATCTAATAATTTTTTTTTTGAGTTGGCGTCTCACTCTATTGCCCAGACTGGAGTGCAGTGGCACGCTCCCGGCCACCGCAGCCTCAACCTCTTGGGCTCTGGTGTTCCTTCTGCCTCAGCTTTCCAAGTAGCTGGAACTACAGGCGTGCTCTACCATGCCCAGTTAATTTTTTTTTGATTTATTGTAGAGATGAGGTCTCGCCAAGTTGCCCAGGTGGGTTTCAAACCTGCGGGCTCAGGCAATCCACTCACCTCAGCCTCCCAAGCGTGGGATTACAGGCTGAGTCACCGAGTCTGGCTATTAATTTTTTTTTTTAAATTATAAAGATGTGGGGTATAATTCAGGGTTAGGTATACAAACTAAAATAATTTTTTAATAAAAGATTAATAGGCGGTTGGACTTGGTGGCTCAGCCTATAATCCCAGCACTTTGGGAGGCCAAGGCAAGTGGATTGCCTGAGCTCGTGGGTTTGAGACCAGCCTGGGCAACCTGGTGAGACCTTGTCTCTACAATAAAAAAATCAAAAATTCGCCAGGTGTGGGAGCGCATGCCTGTAGTTCCAGCTACCTGGAATGCTGAGGCAGAAGGATCACTGAAGCCCAGTAGATTGATGTTGGGGAGGCCATGAATGTGCCATTGCACTACAGCCTGGGCAATGGAGTGAGACCCCAATTGAAAAAAAAAAAACAAAACCAAAAAGATTAATTAGCTACACACATATATACATATTTGTCCCAGAACTTTCTGTTCATGTCCTTTGCCTGTTTTACTTTAGCTGTACTTCTTTTTATAAGATAGTTTGTAAAAGCTCTTTGCAAGCCGGGCTTGGTGGCTCAGCCTGTAATCCCGCGCCTTTGGGAGGCTGAGGTGAGTGGATTGCCTGAGCCTGCGGGTTCAAGACCCGCCTGGGCAACTTGGTGAGACCTCATCTCTACAATAAATCAAAAAAAATTAGCCGGGTGTGGTAGCGTGCACCTATAGTTCCAGCTACTTGGAAGGCTGAGGCGGAAGGATCGCTGGAGCCCAGCACGTTGAGGCTGCGGTGGCTGGGAGCGGCCAGTGCACTCAAGTCTGGGCAACAGAGTGAGACTCCATCTCAAAAAAAAAAAGCTCTTTGCTTAGAGAAACCTTGTCACAGGTTTTGCAAATACTGTAAAGAATTTAAAGCAAGTGGTTTACAAAATTAAATGTTGGATTCTGCTTTCCAAAACAAATGACTAGCAATTAAAATCCTATCATATATTGCCTGTCTGAGTTTTCAAATTATGTTCAATTCTATGTTCACATAATTACAGCTTAAGGGACTGTGCTTAAGAAGCAAACTGACATGCAAGAAATATTCAACTTACCAAGTCCAATCAATGCCATTCTTGCACTTGTAAAATGGTTCTGAACAAAGTAGTGTAACTGAGGAAGTTAAAAACACTTATTAGTTTATGTTGGTATAAATAGAAAAAGTTGCAAAAACATAAAAGTGCACTTTGGCAAAAAACACACTTAGGATTAAAAACTGCAATAATGAACTTTATGGGATTAACTATTACCCCGGAATTTTATTATAAAAATTATTACTTAAAAGAACTAGAACTTAATTGTGGTCATGGTTGTACAATTCTATGACTATAGTAAAAACCACTGAATTATGTGTGCACTTTAAATAGGTAGATTTCATAGTATGTGAATTACATCTCAGTAAAACTGTTATAAAAAAAGGAATGAAAAGAAACTAGAGCCATACTGGTTTGAACTTGAAACAAATGGGACTAGGTTTATGATTTTTATTATAATGTGGCTTACGTAGTCCATTAGGTTTCTTTTGTTTCTTTTACAGGTAGTAAAAAACACTGATAACATTCTTTTTTTTTGTTTTTTTTGAGTTGGAGTCTCACTCTGTCACCCAGACTGGAGTGCAATGGCCGCTCCTGGCCACCGCAGCCTCGACCTGCTGGGCTCTGGCGATCCTTCCGCCTCAGCCTTCCAAGTAGCTGGAACTACAGGCGTGCGCTACCACACCCGGCTAATTTTTGATTTATTGTAGAGATGAGGTTTTGCCAAGTTGCCTACCCGCGGGCTCAGGCAATCCACTCACCTCGGCCTCCCAAAGTGCTGGGAATACAGGCTGAGCCACTGAGCCCGGCCTGATAACATTCTTTAACAGGGTAAGAGTATGACACTACACACCCCTTGCCTACTTTTAAAACCAATCTCTGCAAAGCTTTTCATCCCATAAAGTCATTGAATAAAAGTCTTGGTTTCTTTTTTTTTTTTTTTTTTGAGTTGGAGTCTCACTTTGTTGCCCAGACTGGAGTGCAGTGGCCGCTCCCGGCCACCGCAGCCTTGACCTGCTGGGCTCCGGCGATCCTTCCGCCTCAGTCTTCCAAATAGCTGGAACTACAGGCGTGCGCTACCATGCCTGGCTAATTTTTTTTGATTTATTGTAGAGATGAAGTCTCGCCAAGTTGCACAGGCGGGTCTCGAACCCGCGGGCTCAGGCAATCCACTCACCTCAGCCTCCCAAAGGCATGGGATTACAGGCTGAGCCACTGAGCCCGGCTAGGTCTTAATTTCTGAGTCAGATATACTTGGGAAGTGTTGATAATTCCAAATTTTTAAAAATATCTTTTGATAAAATTTGTTTTGGAGGATGGATGATAGGAACATGAAATTAACACAGAATATTTTATGTTTTGGAAACAAAGTTCTAAGATATACACAACAAAGGGAGGCTGGAGTGCAGGAGAAGGTGAATGAGCTGGCCAGGGGTTGATAGGATGGAAGGTCAAGATGTGGGCTCAGTCTATTTATGTATTCAGAGGGACCAAAGAATTTTAGTTAAAGGATTCGTTAAGATTATTTATTTAATTTTTGAGTTGGGGTTTCACTCTGTTGCATAGGCTGGAGTACAGTGGCATGATCACCGCTCACTGAGGCCTGAAACTCCTGGGTTAGACGATCCTTCCGCCTCAGCCTCTCCAGTAGCTGGGACTTCAGGCCTGCAACACCATGCCTGGCTAATTTTTTTTTCTTTAGAAAGGAGGTCTTCCTATGCTGCCGAGGCTGGTTTCACACTCCTGGGCTCAAGTAATCCTCCTGCTTTGGCATCCCAAAGTGTTGGGATTACTGGCGTAAGCCTGACCTCATTATGATATTTATACATTTAAGTACTGTTTACAAAAGGTACATATACACAGAAAAGGGTCTGGAGGAAAATATACCAGGTATTAACAATGAGTGTCTTTAGGTATGTGTCCTTCATTTTGCTTGTCTTTCTTTCCTGATTTTCCAAGATCATCATGTTCCTATTGCCATAAAAATTTTTTTAGTTAAAAGCTATACAAAAATTATTCAGATAAAATTTTAGTTAAAAAGTTGATGGAAAAAAAAAGTAAGCTAAGTTTCTTAAGGTTAGAAAAAGAAAACTTAGCAAACAAACCTGAAATGGTAGATAAATGCTCAACTTAATGTGAAAACAAGCACATTTTAAAATGTAATATGTTTATCTGTACCTCCTCTGATGTCACTTTTCCAATCCGATAGTCAGGACAATACAAGGAATTAGCCAATGCATTCCGGTAAGCTGCAGAATGCAAATTTTCAATGACACCTGTAAAGAAGCAGTTACTGAAATGTAATTTAAGACAACAAGAATATTTCAACATCTATAAAGCAATAAATCTATACAAATTTTGTCATCTTCTGGCATTCAAGTATTAAGAACACTTGAAATTTATTACTATTTAACCTCTAGAAACTTTAAAAATTCTAACAGTTGAATGTGCTGAGAAAAATAAGTTATATGGCAGTAGCTTCTATGTGCCAGAGTCCACCTAAATCGCTACTCTAACTTTAATCTTCTTGGCACTATTTAATATAATGGCCTAGGTTTCAGCAAGTCCAAATCTAGTTATGATTCTGCCATCAACTTGCCATGCGACCTTGTACATGTCATTCAATCTGAATTTCACTTACTTCTAGGTACCTTCTCTAGTCAATGAGGAGGCTGTCATGGTAAGAGGAGATAGATATGAAAGTGTTGGTCTTAGGTCACACTATTAGCTTTCAGAGGTCAAATGCTACCATCGAACTGGACTTACTCCTCACTGGTACTTTGCCCACTCTCTTGCCTTAAGTGTCTTTGTGAGATATGTTTCCATCATTTGGTTATTATCTGGGCAACTTCCCTATGCCAGGCACTGTGCAAGGTACTTGAAGTACAGAGATAGCTGGGCTCGGTGGCTCAGCCTGTAATCCCGCGCTATGGGAGGCTGAGGTGAGTGGATTGCCTGAGTCAGTGGGTTCAAGACCCGCCTGGGCAACTTGGCGAGACCTCATCTCTACAATAAATCAAAAAATCAGCCAGGCGTGGTAACGTGTGCCTGAAGTTCCAGCTACTTGGAAGGCTGAGGCGGAAGGATCGCCGGAGCCCAGCAGGTCAAGGCTGCGGTGGCCGGGAGCGGCCACTGCACTCCAGTATGGGTGACAGAGTGAGACTCCAACTCAAAAAAAAAAAAAAAAAAGGACAGAGATAAGTAACATACAATGTCTGCCCTCAAAATGCTAAGAAGAACTGTGAAATAAAGTATTATGGGTACAAAGTAAGCAGTATGTTAAAAGTACAGTAGGGGAGCAGGGGAAGGACAATGGGAACTAGAAAATAACAGGAGTAATATCTGGATAAGTCATATAGAGTGAGCAGGTTGTTTTCCCAGGGGAATGATTTGGGAACAGCATTTTAGGCATAGGAAACAGAAAAAGCAAAGGCATAAAGTATAGCAAAAGTTTGATTCAAGGGGAATTTGCAGCTGGGAGAGGAAGAAGGCAGAGCAAGAAACAAGAGGAGTGCATTGGGGTCAGATCATGAAAGGTCATATATGCTAAGCTAAAGAGTTTGACTTTATCCCATGGATAAGAAAGACCCTTTAAGCCGGGCTCGGTGGCTCAGCCTGTAATCCCGCACCTTTGGGAGGCTGAGGTGAGTGGATTGCCTGAGCCCGCAGGTTCGAGACCACCTGGGCAGGCGAGACCTCATCTCTACAATAAAATAAAAAAATTAGTCGGGCGTGGTAGCGCGCGACTGTAATTCTGGCTACTCAGAAGGCTGAGGCGGAAGGATCGCCGGAACCCAGCAGGTTGAGGCTTCAGTAGCCAGGAACGGCCACTGCACTCCAGTCTGGGCTACAGAGTGAGACTCCAACTCAAAAAAAAAAAAACTCTTTAAGGGATTTTTACATCAGAAGGATCACTGTAATGGCAATGTGGGAGACTGACTGAAGAAGTAAACCTGGAGGCAGACACTAGCCTAGAGGCAATACAGAAACCAATCAGGGCCAAGAACGGTGGCTTATGTCTGTAATCCCAGCACTTCAGGAGGCTGAGGCAGAAGGACTGACTTAACCCAGGAGCCAGGAGTTCATGATAAGCCTACGCAGCATAGTGAGACCTTGTCTCCACACACACACACAAAAGCTGGGCATGGTAGTGTAGTCCCAGCTACTCATGAGGCTGAGGCAGAAGGATCACCTGAGCCCAGAAGGCTGAGGTTGTAGTGAGTCATATCTGTGAGAAAAAAGAAACTGTTCAGGAAGAAAGGATGAGGCTGGAGCCTCAATTCTGTCAGTGGGTAAAAAGCCACTCTGGACACATAAGTCAATTTTTCTACATTTTTACCATTCTAGTTCTTTGGTAGAAGTCCTCAGCAACAAAGATCATACTCTGACACAGATTATCACCATGAAGTAACATTAGCAATGTGAATCAAGCACTCATTGTTTTCCCGACACTTGACAGAACTGCATTCCAAGGAAGCCCATCCCATGTCAAGCTCCTGCTGATGGCTACCTGTTTCTGGATTTCCTGCACGTTTATTCTGCTACCAGAAGCTTTATGACTCCTAGAGTCAGCAGTGTTTGTTTACAGGCTCGTTTTGCCATTGTACTTGTTGACATTATAAAATCAAATGTTATAAACAAACATTATATAAACTAACAATATGGACACAAAAAGTTGTTATTTATTTATTCATTAATCCATTCATTTATTTATTGTTGGAGTCTCACTCTGTCAATAACAATATGGACACAAAGAGTATGTATGTATTTATTGTTGGTGTCTCACTCTGTTGCCCAGGCTGGAGTACAGCAGCACGCTCATGGTCACCACAGCCTCAACCTCCTGGGCTTAAATGATCCTTCTGCCTCAGCCGTCCAAGTAGCTAGAACTACAGATGCATGCCACCACGCCCAGCTAATTTTTTTTGTGATGTATTGTAGAGATGAGGTCTCACCACGTTGCCCTGACTGGTCTTGAACCCCTGGGCTCGGGAATCCTCTGGCCTCGGCCTCCCAAAGTGCTGGGATTGCAGGCTGAGCCACCACGCCTAGCCTAAATTCTTATTTTTAAAAAGTTAAGTTGCTTGCTTTGGAAAGGCCCAATAAATGAGAGTCGGCAAAATAATAACAGCAATACAAAACAATAAACGATAGCAGCAGCAGGCTGGATTTGGTGTAAGCAAGCAACTGTTAAAAAACACTGGGAGGGAAACAGGCAAAACATCTAGGATTTCACAATTTACTTACCATCAGACATGAGAAATAATCAACACACATATAAACATTTAGAAACAAAAGAACAAATATTTAAATAATTGAACAAATTTTGGGAAAAGATATTTTTAAACCCAAGTAGTAAAAAACTTCAACAGTAATTTTTTCTTCTACAAATCAATCTTCTTTAAAAAGTCAGTATTTTAGAAACAACTGAGTTTTTCCTTAAAATGTACTTACGAGCCTGTGGATTATGAAAGGCCACAGCTTTGTCAATCCTTAGTTGAGACTGCAGGTCAGCTACTTCCCAACGACGAAATTCTGGTGCTGTGGTGACATTGAGCAGGAACTCCATTAGGATATCCCTATAGAAGACATTAAGGTAAGGGTGACAGGTCAAAAATTTAAAACTAACATTCAAGATTCGACATAAATACAAAACTCAATATTAAATTTTAGGTTTAGTGTTTATGAGTGCCAAATTTGTGAATAACAAGCCAAAACAAAAGTCAGAGGTCATAATGACACATTACAAAGACAAGTTCAATATATATTTAAAAGCAGATGTCCTAAACATGCAGGTACTTACACATCACCTCGCAGGCATTCCACAGTGTAAGCCATGTTTTCTCTTGTTGCAGTCACACTGAATTGGAAATAAATTACAGTGCATTGTCTGAATCAGAACAGTAAGTTTTCCCTTATATCGTCTTTGCTAAATCAACCAATTCCTTTGGGAAAAAATCTTTCTAAAGAATAAAAAAGTATACATAATAATAAGACAATACCCCAAATCACCTAAATTTTAAAATGTTTTTTAAAACATGGCCAATAATTCAACCTTAAAAAAAAACGAAATTCTGTCCCATGTTACAACACAGTTGAACCTTGATGATATTTTGCTAAGTGAAATAATAAGCCCACTGCAAAAGGGCAAATATTGTTTGATTCCACTTATTTAAGGTATCTAGTGTAGTCAAATTCACAGAGACAGAAAACAGAATGGTGGCTGCCAAGGACTGAGGGGAGGGGAGAATGAAGAGTCATTGTTTAATGAGTAGAGCTTTACGTGAGGAAGATAAAAAAGTTCTGGAGATGGACGGTGGTAATGGTTGCTAAATGCCACATAACTGTGTACTTTTTAAAACGCCAAATTTTATGTTTACATAGATTTTGC
>NW_007181917.1:0-1116 GCF_000164805.1 Carlito syrichta
CCAACTCCAGGTCCAGCAAAGGTTTAACATCCTGGATCTACAAGGAACTCAAACATGCTGAAAAGAAAAAAACAAACAACCCCATTATAAAATGGGCAAAAGATATGAACAGACACTTCACAAAGGAAGACATCCGAGCAGCCAAAAAAACATGAATAAATGTTCAACCTCACTAATCATCAGGGAGATGCAAATCAAAACCACACTGAGATACCACCTAACCCAGTCAGAATGGCAATTATCAACACCTCAAAAACTAACAGCTGCTGGAGAGGGTGTGGTGAAAAGAGAACACTTCTACACTGTTGGTGGGAGGGTAAACTAGTGCAACCTCTGTGGAAAGCAGTGTGGAGATTCTTAAAAGCTCTAAATACCAACCTCTCATATGACCCTGCAATCCCCCTACTGGGAATATATCCTGAAGAACACAAATCACTCTATAAAAAAGATACCTGCACACGCATGTTTATCGCAGCATTGTTCACAATAGCTAGAACCTGGAAACAGCCATGCTGCCCATCAAAACAGGACTGAATTTTTAAAATGTGGTACATATACACGATGGAATACTACGCAGCCATGAAAAAGAACAAAATCATGAATTTCGCAGCAACCTGGATGGAACTAGAGTCTATAATACTAAGTGACCTCTCAGAGAAACAAAGATCCGAGTATCACATGTTCTCACTCATATAATGGGCCTTAAACATCCAATGCAATACTATACAAAAATGACTGACCATACTGGGAAACTATGGTGGGGGGAGGGAGATGGGATTAACAGTAGCAAATATCTGTCTGGGAACAGGGAAACACCCATATCAACAGGATGCCTGAATGAAACGCAATTGTATACCTAACCCTTAACTGTACCCCACAACTTCACAATAAAAAAAAAGTACATCTCAAAAATCATCCATCATGACCAAGTAGGCTTCATCCCTGGGATGCAAGAGTGGTTCAACATTCATAAAACAATAAATGTAATTAAATACATCAACAAATGTCAAAACAAAAACCACATTATTATATCATCAGATGCGGAAAAACTTTTGATAAAATTCAGCACCCCTTCTTGATACGGGGAACATACCTCAAAATAGTAAAAGCCATCTG
>NW_007181918.1:0-724 GCF_000164805.1 Carlito syrichta
CCAATGCAATACTATACAAAAAATGACTGACCATACTGGGAAACTATGTGGGGGAGGGAGATGGGATTAACAGTAGCAAATATCTGTCTGGGAACAGGGAAACACCCATATCAACAGGATGCGTGAATGAAACGCAATTGTATACCTAACCCTTAACTGTACCCCACAACTTCACAATAAAAAAAAAGTACATCTCAAAAATCATCCATCATGACCAAGTAGGCTTCATCCCTGGGATGCAAGAGTGGTTCAACATTCATAAAACAATAAATGTAATTAAATACATCAACAAATGTCAAAACAAAAACCACATTATTATATCATCAGATGCGGAAAAACTTTTGATAAAATTCAGCACCCCTTCTTGATACGGGGAACATACCTCAAAATAGTAAAAGCCATCTGTGAGAAACCCATAGTCAGCATACTCCTAAATGGACAAAAACTGGAACCATTTCCCCTGAAAATTGGAACAAGACAAGGATGCCCACTCTCACCCCTTCTGTTCAATATAGTATTGGAAGTCCTGGCTCGAGCAATCAGAGAAGAGAAGGCAATCAGGGGTATCCAAATAGGAAAAGAGGAAGTCAAGTTATCTCTCTTTACAGACGATATGTGTACCTTGAAAACCCAAGAGAATCTGTCAAAAATCTCCTTACACTGATAAAGGCCTTTGGCAAAGTCTCAGGATACAAAATAAATGTGCAAAAGACAATTGCGTTTG
>NW_007181919.1:0-448 GCF_000164805.1 Carlito syrichta
TCCATTTCATTTCTCTCAATTCCATTCTCTTCATTCCATTCCTCTTCTTTCCACTGAAATTCATACATTCCATTCCTCTCAATTTCTGTCCAATCAATTTCTTTGTATTCCATTCATTTTCATTCCATTTCTCTCCATTCCATTCCTCTCTATTCCATTCCTCTCCAATCCATTCCCTTCCATTTCATTCATTTCCATTCCATTCAACTACATTCCATTGCACTGCATTCCATTTCTTTCTTCTGAATTCCATTCCATTCCTTTCCATTCATTTCCTTTCCATTTCTCTCGTTTCCAATTTTATTTCAATTACATTCCTCTCCATTTCTTTTCCACTCCATTCCATTCATTCCATTCCATTCCTCTTCATTTTCCTCCATTCCACTCCTCTGGATTTCATTTCACTACATTTCATTCCATTTCATTCAGTTCTATTGCATTCCATTCC
>NW_007181920.1:0-3376 GCF_000164805.1 Carlito syrichta
CTTTTCCACTCCATTCCATTCATTCCATTCCATTCCTCTTCATTTTCCTCCATTCCACTCATCTGGATTTCATTTCACTACATTTCATTCCATTTCATTCAGTTCTATTGCATTCCATTCCCTTCCTTTTAATTCTTCTCCATTCCATTCGTGTCCAATCCATTCCATTCCATGGAATTGCAATCCATTCCTCCCCATTCTATTCCACTCTATTGCATTTTACTCCATTCCATACCTCTCCATTCTATTGTACTCCTCTCTTTTCCTTGCCAGACCTTTCTTCTATATTCCATTCTATTCAATTGCTTTCTACTCCAATCCTCTGCTTTATATTCCTCTCCAATCTATTCCTCTCCATTCCATTACTCTCCATTCTTTTCATCTCCATTCCATTCCATTCCCAACCATTCCATTCCATAACATTCGTCTCCATTCCTTTCCATTCCATTCTTCTCCATTCCATTACATTCCATTGCTCGCCACTGCATAAAATTCCATTACACTCTTCTCAATTCTCTTCCTCTACATTTAATTCTATTTGTCTATTTTCCATTCCACTATTCTGCATTACATTCCATTCAATTTATTCCATTCCATTCCTATCCTTTTAATTCCACTCCATTCCATTTCTCTCCATTACTTTCCATTCTACTCCATTGCAATCCATTCCTCTCCATTTCATGCCTCTGCATTCCATTCCACTTCACTCCTCTCCTTTCCATTCCTTCTTCTCCAATTCATTCCTTTCTATTACTTTCTACTCCACTCCTCTCCATTCCATTCCTCTCCATTCCATTACTCTCCGTTCCATTCCTCTCCTTACCATTCCATTACAATCCATTTGATTCCAGTTCATACTCTCCATTTGATTCCATTACGTTCTGATCCATTCCATTACTCCCCATTCCATTTCTATCCATTCCATTCCATTACACTGCATTCCATTTCATTCCTTTCTTCAACATTCCTTCCATTTCATTCCATTCCTCTCCTTTCCATTCTATTTTCTTACACTCCATTACATTCCTTTCCATTCCACTCCTCTCAATTCCATTTTATACCATTTCATTCTTCTAATTTATCCCCTTCCTTTCCATTCCATTCCTTTTCATTCATCTCCTTCCATTCTATTCTACGCCATTCCACTCCATTCCATACCATTCCACTCCATTCCATTGCATTCCACTCCACTCCATTCCAATCAATTTCATTCCATTCCATTCCATTCCTTTCCAATCCATTCAATTCCATGCTATTCCTCTCCATCCAATATTCTTCATTCTGTTCCATTCACTCAAATTCATTTCATTCCATTGCTCTGCATTTCATTCCATTCCAATCCAGTCCATTCCATTGCTCTCCATTCCATTCCTCTCCATTCGGTTCCATTCTATTCCATTTCTCTCCTTTCCATTCAATTAAATTCTGTTCCCCTCCATTCCTGTCTGTTCCTTCCGTTCGTCTTCTTTGCATTCCATGCGAGTCCACTCCTCTCCTTTCCTTTCCATTCCATATTCTCCATTCCACTCCATTCTTCTCCATTCCATTCCATCTCATTCCACTTCATCCCATTCCAATCCATTCCATTCCTCTAAATTAAATTCCATCTCTTTTCACTCCTTGCCATTTGATTCCTCTACATTACCTTCCATTTATCTCCATTATATTCCACACCATTGTATTCCAATCCATTCCATCCCTTTCCATTCTTCTCCATTCCATTCCATTCTAATCCATTGCATTCCATTCCATTCCTCTCAATTCCATTGCATTCCATTTCAGGCCATTGGATTCCATTCCTTTCCACTCTTCTCGTTTTCCTTACTCTACATTCCATTCTATTCCTCTCCATGCCATTCCACTCCCCTGCATTCCATTTCTTTACTCTCAATTATATTCCTCTCTATTCCATTCATCTAAATTCCTTTCTATATCTTTCAATTCTTTTCTATTCCTTACATTTCAATTCTTCTCCATTCCATCCTATTACTCTCCATTCCATTCGACTAATTTCCATTCAACTCCTTTCGATTCAACTCCATTTCACTCCTCTCCATTCCATTCCTGTCCATCCTATTCCATTCCTCTCCATTCCATTCAATTCCACTCCATTCCTTCTCCTCTCTATTCCATTTCATTTTATTCCTTTCCACCCTTTCCTCTCTTTTCAATTGCAATCCAAACCATTCCTCTCCATTCTATTCCTCTCCATTTGATTACTCTCCAATTCGTTCTATTCCATTCCATTCCGTTACTCTCCATTCCATTCCATTATTCTCCTTTCCAATCAATTTCATTGCTCTTCATCCCATTCCTCTCCATTCCATTTCTTTAAAGTCCATTACATCACTTTCCATTCCTTTTCATTCCTTGGCATGCGATTCCTCTGTATTACCTTCCATTCTTCTCCATCCAATTCCTCTCAATTCCATTCCAGTGCATTACATTCATTCCATCCAATTCCTTTTAAATTACATTATGCTCAATTCCATTTCATTCCTCTCCATTCCATTATATTCTATTTTTTTCATTCCCTGGAACTCCATTCGATTCATCTCCGTTCCATTCCTCTCCATTCCATTCCACTCCACTCCATTGCATTCCACTCCAATACTCTCTATTCCATTTGTCTCCTTTCTATACCTCTAAATTCCATTACTCTGCATTCCATTCCATTCCATTCCATTCCTCTCTATACCTTTCCATTCTTCTCCATTCCATTCTTCTCGATTCCATTCCTAACTATACCATTCCTTTCCACACCATACCATTCCATTCCTTTCATCTCCAATCTATTCCTTTCCATTCAATTACTCTCCATTGCATACCTCTCCATTCCACTGCATTCCATTCCATTTCTTCCACTCAATTTCTTTCCACTTTATTCCATTCCAGTACAATCAATTCCACTCCATACCATTCTTCTCCATTCCATTCCATTCCACTCCATTCCTCTCCTTTACAATCCTCTCCTTCCATTCCATTCTATTTTATTGCATTACTCTCCATTCCATTTGATTCAATTCCATTCCCATCCATCCCCTTCATTCCAATCCAATCCCTTTCATTCCATTCCATTCAATTTTTCTCCATTACTTTCCATTCCATTGCACTCCATTGGATTCCTTTCCATTCATCTCTTTTCCATTTCTATCTTCTCCATTCCATTCCCTTGAATTCCATTCCATTACTCTCCATTCCATTCCTCCCTACTCCATTCCATTCCTTTCCTCTCCATTCCATTCCTTTCCATTCCATTCCATTCCATTCCACTCCGTTCCATTCCACTCCATTCCATTCCATTCTATTCCCTTCCAATCCTTTCCTTACAATTCAATTACAGTCCAATCTTTCCTCTCCATTCCATTCCTCTAAA
>NW_007181921.1:0-352 GCF_000164805.1 Carlito syrichta
GAAACTCCTTAATGTAGGTGGCAGGATTAGTTGTGTATGATCCAAGACATTTTTCTATTTGTGAGAGGTCTGAGATAGAGAAGGCAACGTGCACCTGAACAATACCCTCTGTCTGCTACTTCGTGGAGGGGAGTGAGGACGACTGGTGCAGCCTTGGATTGGGTTACCAGAGGGCTACACAGGGGAGTGGTTGAAAGGGGGGGTATAGAGATTTAGTTGCTGGAGCAGAAGTGGGTGGGGCTGAAGAGGAAGGTGGGGGCAGGGGAGCCTTAGGCTGTCTGTAAGGGGGGGGCTCATCTGCAGGGTCGAAATCTGAGATGGGAGAGGAGGGAGCAGGAAAGGGACTTGCCAT
>NW_007181922.1:0-492 GCF_000164805.1 Carlito syrichta
AGGGGACGTGCACCTGGACAATACCCTCTGTGCCTGCTACTTCGCGGAGGGGTGCTAGGATGACCGATGCGGCCTTGGATCGGGTTACCAGAGGGCTACACTGGGGAGTGATTGGAAGGGGAGGATATATAGGTTGAACTTCTGGAGCAGAAGTGGGAGGGGCTGAAGAGGAGGGCAGGGCCAGAAGAGCCTTAGGTTGCCTGTAAGGTGGGGGTTCATCTGCAGGCTCGAAATCTGAGACGGAGGAGGAGGAGGGAGCAGAGATGGAATTTGCAGGGTCTGTAGTGGGGGGAGGGGAATCTAGAGGAGGAGGCTTACACATGCGTGGAACAATGGGAGGAAGAGAAGTTACAGGGGAAGCAGTAGATGCTAGCATGAGTTGAGGGTGGAGGTTAGAGGAGTTATAGATGAGACACAGCCGAGGATGTTCACGGAGGAGAGAAAAGGATTGGACATAGGGAATCTCTACCCACCATTTTGAACACTCACAGA
>NW_007181923.1:0-700 GCF_000164805.1 Carlito syrichta
AAGTAATGCAGATTGCTTATTCTTACTTAGCAATAGGCAGTGAAGTTTCCTGTATGTGAGTACTCCCATTACCCAGATTCCTACTTCAAAAACGTGATTCGTGGTTACCTCTTAGAAAGACGGCCTGTAGTTTCGGGATTGAGGACTCATATAAGGAAGATTCCTTATTCTTCCTTAGCAATATGACGTGCAGTTTCTGGTATATGACGACCTCCATTACAGAGCTTTCTGCTTCACTCCTCAGGATGACGAGACAGTTCCTGGTGACCGAGAATTCCAGTTTTTTGGATATCAAGAGAAAGACGTCCATAATGTTCTTTGGGCACTGGAATCCAAGATTCCTAGTCCCCCTTCACAAGACCTCCCCAAAATGTGGAATCTTCCAAAACCAAAATCCCAATTCCGACCTGCCCTCCCACAAGAATTTTCTGTAATTTGAGGTCACCAGATTCGATGAATTTTGTACCAATATACCTTTTGACTCTGGGGAAAATGATTATGGTTGTAGATGTTCTTAGGAATCAAAAGGATTTGTAGGGACAGAGCGTTGATTACAACTAACAAGAGGACCAGAATATTCCTGAGGATCTGTAATGACAGATTTAGGGTATCCACGGAGCAAGTAGCTCTGAAAATGTACGTATCCAGAAGCCCACATTGCTGATTATACCTTATCTAGAGGCCCTGTAGATCCGGAAAA
>NW_007181924.1:0-1200 GCF_000164805.1 Carlito syrichta
TAACAGAGACAGGCCAAAAAATCAAGAAACTGTATAAGTCAGAAGGTAAACACAAACGTAATCTAGACCAACAGTTTCAATGATAAAATCATAAGTCAAAATAAGCGATCAGACTAGAGTCACTTCTGTGATCTCCGATTCCAGCCTCTCCTTTTTGTTTTTCGTTGCAGCATAGGGGTGGGGCTTTGTCTCCTGTTTCACACTGTTGCCTTAGGAGCTGAGGTAAAGTTTGTTGCTAGGTGGGCGGGGCAATGAAAGTCTCTGCCTGGAGAATGGCAAGGCAGTTTAAGCAGATCTGTTTTTCTCTGCTTGTCTGGGTCCTCTGGCTTGGAGTCTCATGCTGAGTGCCTCAGCCAGGGTGGACCCAGAGTTCCAGAGCTCCAAAGTTCCAAAAGGCAGGCTGTAAATGACGAGAGTGGCGCTGGGACCCTACAGAGTATTCAGCCAGTAATGGAACCGGTGTCTCTGAGGGGCGGGTGCTCAGAGCCTCCTTGTGCGACCTGCGGTGCTGGGTGCCGGGCTGGGGAGAGAGCTGGAGGGAGCAGGGACCCAAAACTTCCCCGTATGCTGCAATACCTGGCCTTAGGAAATGAGGTAAAGTTTGTTGATAGGTGGGCAGGGTAATGGAAGTCTCTGCCTGGAGAATGGCAAGGCAGTTTAAGCAGATCTGTTTTTCTCCGCTTGTCTGGGTCCTCTGGTTTGGGGTCTCACGCTGAGTGCCTCAGCCAGGGTGGACCCGGAGTTCCAGAGCTCCAAAGTTCCAAAGGGCAGGCTCTAAATGGCAAGAGTGGCGCTGGGACTCTACAGAGGACTTCAGCCAGTAATGGAACCGGTGTCTCTGAGGGGCGGGCGCTCAGAGCCTCCCTGTGCCACCGGCGGTGCCGGGTGCCGGGCCAGGGGAGAGAGCTGGAGGGAGCAGGGACCCAAACCTTCCCCGCACGCTGCAATACCTGGCCTTAGGAAATGAGGTAAAGTTTGTTGATAGGTGGGCAGGGCAATGGAAGTCTCTGCCTGGAGAATGGCAAGGCAGTTTAAGCAGGTCTGTTTTTCTCCGCTTGTCTGGGTCCTCTGATTTGGGGTCTCACACTGAGTGCCTCAGCCAGGGTGGACCCGGAGTTCCAGAGCTCCAAAGTTCCAAAGGGCAGGCTCTAAACAGCGAGAGTGGCGCTGGGACCCTACAGAGGACTTCAGCCAGAAATG
>NW_007181925.1:0-774 GCF_000164805.1 Carlito syrichta
CAGGGGAGAGAGCTGGAGGGAGCAGGGACCCAAAACTTCCCCGCACGCTGCAATACCTGGCCTTAGGAAATGAGGTAAAGTTTATTGATAGGTGGGCAGGGCAATGGAAGTCTCTGCCTGGAGAATGGCAAGGCATTTTAAGCAGGTCTGTTTTTCTCCGCTTGTCTGGGTCCTCTAATTTGGGGTCTCACGCTGAGTGCCTCAGCCAGGTGGACCCGGAGTTCCAGAGCTCCAAAGTTCCAAAGGGCAGGCTCTAAACAGCGAGAGTGGCGCTGGGACCCTACAGAGGACTTCAGCCAGAAATGGAACCAGTGTCTCTGAGGGGCGGGTGCCCAGAGCCTCCCTGTGTGACCGGCGGCTTGATGCCGGGTGCCCGGGCTGGAGACAATGCAGCCGGGGAGGGATCTGGAGGGGGCTGGGACCGGAAACTTCCACACACGAGTAGAACGGCAGCAGTGGGGGGAGGGGCGCAATATCTGGCCTTGCGTGGGACTGAAGTTCCCGGGCCTGACCCCAGCGCGGTTGGTGGTGGGCTGGGGGATGGGGGTAGCGAAGTGATAGCCTTTTTGGGAACTCACGTTCAGAGAATCTCACCAGTTCACCTATGCCGTTGCCATCTTGCCCTGTCTCCGATGGTGGCAACTTTTAAAGGATATGTACGTGAAGGAACTTTCTTGTCTTGCCCCTTTACAAATGGTATAAAAGCTTTCCATTAGCCAACATTAAACGGCATCTGTTCAGGAAGCAGGTGTCCGAGTATATTATTTCATCTCT
>NW_007181926.1:0-1060 GCF_000164805.1 Carlito syrichta
GACAACTGTAGAATGAACTGGTGTGGGACCGCCCAGGCCCCAACCTGGTGTCATAAGTGAAGCAGAGAGGGAAAGGAGTGGCAGAGAAAAACAGGGCCCCCCACAGGCAGGCAGCTGTAAGTCCACGAATTCTTTGCTGCTTCTTTCCTTAAAGGTGGAGTCTAAAGCCCCTCCCCTGAAATGCGGGTGGGACAGAGGGACCAACTCTGACCATCCATGTGACATGGCAGCAGTGATGCTGAGTCCCTTCTCAGGCTTGGTCACAAAGCAGATGACTTCTGTCTCCGCCTGAGGTCACTGGCTCTGGAGGAAGCCCGCCACATGCCATGAGGACCTGCAGCTAAGTGGCATGTGGACAGGACAGGAACTGAGGCTTCCCACCACCGGTCCCACATGCCAGCTTGAGGGGCCTCCCTGGAGGCAGGACCTCCACCCTTAGTCAAGCCTTTGAATGACTACAGCCTGGCCGATACCTTGAGAACACTGCAAGGGACTCGGAGCCAGAACTCTCCAAACTGCGCCTGAACCCTTGGCCCGCAGACATTGTGGGGACATATTTGTTGTTGCTTGAAGCTACTATTCTGGGGAGACCCGTGACATAGCAGCCGATAACCAATGCACTGACCCTCTGAGCTGCTGTATCAACTAACGATGCCCCCATAAGGGCCGGGGACATGGCCCCAGGCTGCAAGTCTTCCCCTCTACCATAATACCTGCCATGCATGATTTTCCTGGGCACAAAATTCCTGATCCATGAAGGGAACACACACTAGCCACAAATATTGCAAATACAAATTACAGGACAAGGGCAGCGAATACTCAGCCACCCACACTTTCAGAGAAGGAAGGCCAGGTGGTGCCCCACAGAGAAGTGGGGCAATGAACCTCTAGCTATGGCTGGCTCATTAGAAAGAGGCCTGTCTTCCCACTGAGTACCCTGGCCCTGCTGAGCCAGCCCTCCACCCCTATGAGCAGCCAGAAGGGCAAATCAAGACCCCACTGCAGCACAGCCTCCATTTTCTCCCAGTGTCTGCTTAGTCTGGACTCTCAAATTGACCTC
>NW_007181926.1:2372-7608 GCF_000164805.1 Carlito syrichta
ACACTCAAGGCCAACACAGCCTCAACAAGCTGGGCTCAGGTGATTCACAAAAAAACCCATAGGTGATACACAAAAGATAAAAAGAAAGAATTATACAGAAAATTGCCAAGGCAAAGCAGAAGATAGCAAGAGGGGACAAGAAGAACAAAGAAACTACAAATCAACCAGAAAGCAATTAACAAAATAATAGTAGTAATTCCTTTCCTATCAATAATTACTTCAAATGTAAATGGATTAAATTCTCCAATCAAAACACATGCATGGCTGAATGGAAATCAAAAGAGCAGGGGTAGCTATACTTAGAGCAGACAAAATACACTTTAAGTCGAAAACTATAAAAAGAGACAAATAAGGTCACTGTATAATTATAAGGGGGTAAATTAATCAAGAGAACATAACCCTATGGAGCTTCAATTTAACAACTCAACCAGTATCCAAATAACCTATTAGGGCCAACACCCAACTGGACATAAGCTGTAAATTTCGGTTGGGGTGACCTCGGAGCACAAATAAACCTCCGAATGATAATACCCAAGACTTTATCAGTCTAAGCAAAAATCATTTATTGACCCAAACTTACTTTGAGCAACGGAACAAGTTACCCTAGGGATAACAGCGCAATCCTATTACAGAGTCCATATCGACAATAGGGTTTATGACCTCGATGTTGGATCAGGATATCCCAATGGTGCAACTGCTATTAACGGTTCGTTTGTTCAACGATTAAAATCCTATGTGATCTGAGTTCAGACCGGAGCAATCCAGGTCGGTTTCTATCTATTTACCATCTTTTCCAGTACGAAAGGACAAGAAAGATGGGACCCACCTCTACCCAAAGCGTCCCCTATTTAATAGATGAAATAATCTTAATCTAGTAAATTAATAAATAACCCTACTCAAGAACAGGGTTTGTTAAGATGGCAGAGCCCGGTAATTGCATAAAACTTAAAACTTCATTATCAGAAGTTCAACTCCTCTTCTTAACAACATGTTTATAGTTAATCTATTAATCCTAATTATTCCAGTAACTCTAGCTATAGCCTTCCTAACATTAGCACAACGCAAAGTACTAGGATATATACAACTCCGAAAAGGCCCTAACATTATTGGGCCTTACGGCCTCCTCCAACCCTTTGCAGATGCCATACAATTATTTATTAGAGAACCCCTCCAACCTCTCACATCCACATCCCTACTTTATATCATTGCCCCTATCCTTGCCCTATCCCTCGCTCTCATTATATGAATCCCCATACTCATACCACAC
Source organism: Carlito syrichta (assembly GCF_000164805.1). Lineage (NCBI taxonomy): Eukaryota > Metazoa > Chordata > Mammalia > Primates > Tarsiidae > Carlito > Carlito syrichta. The sequence continues at coordinate 3,640 of NW_007181926.1, forward strand.
TCCCTTCTCAGTATAAACTTAAGCATCCTATTTATTCTAGCTACATCCAGCCTAGCCGTATACTCAATCCTCTGATCAGGCTGAGCATCAAACTCCAAATACGCACTAATCGGTGCACTCCGAGCAGTAGCACAGACAATCTCATATGAAGTAACCCTCGCAATCATCCTACTAGCAATCCTTCTAATAAGTGGATCTTTTACACTAATAACATTAATCATAACTCAAAAGTACTCCTGATTAATTGCACCCTCCTGACCACTAGCAATAATATGATTTATCTCAACATTAGCAGAAACAAATCAAGCCCCCTTCGACCTCACAGAAGGTGAGTCAGAATTAGTTTCAGGATTCAACATTGAATATGCTGCAGGACTGTTTACCCTATTCTTCATAGCAGAAAATACTAATATTATTATAATAAATGCCCTAACTACCATCATCTTCCTAGGTGCACTACACAATATCTTTATACCCGAAATATTCACAATCAACTTCATAATAAAAACACTAATCCTTACCTCACTTATCCTATGAATTCGAGCCTCATACCCAGGATTCCGATATGATCAACTAATACACCTACTATGAAAAAATTTTCTCTCCCTCATATTAGCCTTATGTATATGACATATCTCAATACCTATCCTAATATGCAGCATCCCACCCCACCTATAAAACAATATGTCTGACAAAAGAATTACTTTGATAGAGTAAATACTAGAGGTTTAAGCCCTCTTATTTCTAGAATTATAGGAATTGAACCTATACTTAAGAATTCAAAATTCTTCGTGCTACCTAATTACACAATATTCTACAGTAAGGTCAGCTAAATAAGCTATTGGGCCCATACCCCGAAAATGTTGGTTTATATCCTTCCCGTACTAATCAAGTCCATCATCCTCTCCTCTATTTTCCTCACTCTATTCTCAGGTACTATAATTACCACATTTAGTTCACACTGACTACTAATTTGAATTGGACTAGAAATAAGCATATTAGCCATTACACCCCTCCTAATTGAAAAGGCCAACTCCCGTTCAACCGAAGCAGCCACTAAATATTTTCTAATCCAAGCCACAGCTTTCATACTTCTAATAACAGCCGTAATTATAAATATAAGCTATTCCGGACAATGAACTATTCTAAATAAATTCAATCAAGCATCCTCAATAATAATCTTAATTGCCCTAGTAATAAAATTGAGCCTCTCACCTTTTCACTTCTGAGTCCCAGAAGTCATACAAGGAGTATCACTAGTATCCGGAATATTACTCCTTACATGACAAAAACTAGCCCCCATTTCAATCTTATACCAAATCAATACAACCCTAAACTTAACATTAGTAATTTTAATTGCCCTAACCTCTATCGCACTATGCAGATGAGGAGGACTAAATCAAACACAGCTTCGAAAAATCCTAGCCTACTCTTCCATTGCCTATATAGGATGAATAATCGCAATCCTAAAATATAACCCTACCATAACCCTTAATCTCCTTATCTACATCACTTTAACAATTACACTATTTTCTATATTGCTCCTCTTTTCAAGTACTGCCATCCTAACAATAGCCAACTCATGAAATAAAAACCCATTAGCATCATCCATAATACTCCTAGTCCTATTATCCTTAGGAGGATTACCTCCACTTACAGGCTTTCTTCCCAAATGAGCAATCATTCAAGAATTCATGAAAAATGACAGCATGCTCATTCCAATATTCATAGCCATTACAGCCTTACTCAACCTATATTTTTACATACGATTAAGCTACTCAACAACCCTGACCATGTTCCCAAGCAACAATAACACAAAAATAAAATGACAATTCGAAAATATAAAATTATTACTCATTACACCCGCCCTAACAACCCTATCCACCCTACTTTTACCCCTATCTCCCACACTCCTACCACTGGAATAGGAATTTAGGTTAATTGGACCAAGAGCCTTCAAAGCCCTAAGTAAGCTAATATGCTTAATTCCTGTACTTCCATTATTAAGGACTGCAGAGGCTCACTCCACATCAACTAAATGCAAATCAGTCACTTTAATTTAAGGTAAATCCTTTACACTAGATTGGTGGGCTCTAACCCCACAAAAATTTAGTTAACAGCTAAATACCCTATCCAACTGGCTTCAATCTACTTCTCCCGACGCCAAGAAAAAAAAGACGGGAGAAGTCCCGGCAGAAGTGAAGCTGCTCCTTTGAATTTGCAATTCAATGTGATATTCACCTCAGGACTTGGTAAAAAGGGGACTCCACCTCTATCTTTAGATTTACAGCCTAATGCTTTTTTCAGCCATTTTACCCCTACTTATGTTCATTAACCGTTGATTATTCTCAACCAACCATAAAGACATCGGAACTTTATACTTATTATTTGGTGCTTGAGCTGGGATAGTAGGAACTGCCCTTAGTCTTCTCATCTGAGCAGAACTCGGACAGCCAGGAACCCTATTGGGGGACGACCAAATCTATAATGTAATCGTCACTGCCCATGCCTTCGTAATAATTTTCTTTATAGTTATACCCATTATAATCAGAGGCTTTGGCAACTGACTAGTTACCCTAATAATTGGAGCCCCTGACATAGCATTCCCCCAAATAAACAATATAAGCTTCTGATTACTACCACCATCCTTTCTTCTACTCCTAGCTTCCTCAATAGTTGAAGCTGGAGCAGGAACTGGTTGAACTATATATCCCCCTTTAGCAGGAAATCTAGCCCACGCAGGAGCCTCTGTAGACCTTACTATCTTTTCCCTCCACCTAGCAGGAGTATCCTCTATCCTAGGCGCTATTAATTTTATTACAACTATTATCACAATACCAAACCCCCCATTTGTATGATCCGTTCTAATTACCGCTGTTCTTTTACTATTATCTCTTCCAGTCTTAGCGGCAGGAATTACTATACTTTTAACTGACTGAAACCTTAATACAACCTTCTTTGACCCTGCTGGAGGGGAAGACCCCATTCTCTATCAACACTTATTCTGATTTTTCGGCCACCCCGAAGTATATATCCTTATCCTCCCTGGATTTGGCATAATTTCCCACATTGTAACCTATCATTCTGGAAAAAAAGAACCATTCGGTTATATAAGAATAGTTTGAGCCATAATACCTATTGGTTTTTTAGGTTTTATTGTCTGAGCCCATCATATATTCACAGTAGGAATAGATGTAGATACCCGAGCATACTTTACATCCGCCACCATAATCATTGCTATTCCAACTGGCGTAAAAGTATTTAGCTGACTAGCAACTCTGCATGGGGGCAATATTAAATGATCCCCTGCTATACTATGAGCCCTAGGTTTTATTTTTCTCTTCACTGTTGGAGGCCAAACCGGGATTGTTCTTGCCAATTCTTCCCTTGATATCGTCCTCCATGACACTTATATGTAGTAGCACATTTTCACTATGTCCTATCAATAGGAGCAGTATTTGCAATCATAGGGGGCTTCGTCCACTGATTCCCCTTATTCTCAGGATTTACCCTCCACCCAACCTGAGCCAAAACCCATTTTGCAATTATATTTGTAGGAGTAAATCTAACCTTTTTTCTCAACATTTCGTTGGATTATCAGGCATACCCCGACGACACTCCGATTATCCCGACGCAGACACTATATGAAACACCATCTCCTCCATAGGCTCATTTATCTCTCTCACTGCAGTTATATTAATAGTCTTTATAATTTGAGAAGACTTCGCTTCAAAACGAGAAGTACTAGCAGTTGAATTACCAGCTACAAACCTTGAATGACTCCATGGCTGCCCTCCACCTTATCATACATTCGAAGAACCTACCTATGTAAAGGCCTAACTAATTACAAGAAAGGAAGGAATCGAACCTCCCAAAATTGGTTTCAAGCCAACTCCATAACCACTATGTCTTTCTTTATAAAATACTAGTAAAACTATTACATAACTTTGTCAAAGTTAAATTACAGGT
>NW_007181927.1:0-786 GCF_000164805.1 Carlito syrichta
TCTGAGGACTTTAGAGGAGAGACATGTGGCAAACTTGAGAGAAATACAAATAACACCTCTGAAAAGGCAGTCTTCACTTCCAGATTCAGCAGCCCTGGACTGGGGTTGCTCTCTGATGACAAATTTCTCTGCAGGAGCTGAGTAAAGTGAAGAATGCCTGAAGTGTTTGATTCACTTCTGCTTCTGTGACAGAGGTAAATTTCTCATTCTCACCCAATTTTGTGTTAGATACTGGAGCATACAGAAGTACTAAAACAAGTTATCTATTATTTTCATTAGCATTTATTGATCACTTAACTACACAAGCCTGAACTAAGCTCTAGTATCAGGTATCATTCTTTCCACTATTCCTTTGTTAAGGCACACTTTTCACCATTTACAGAGAAAACAGCTTCAGGCAGGATCAGTTTCATGGCCATTCATATGTCTTTTAAGAAGCAGGGCTGGGATAAAGTTTAAGTATCTTTTTATGCTTTGGAATCATGGGTTGTTACTCAACATCTAGTAAGCTTTGATGTGACATCTGATTAGAAAGAATGTAATTAGTGTACAGGATAGAGCATATATATTTTATTTTGTAAAAAAGTATAAAACTCAAATTTTCAATAATTCTCATGAATTTGCACTTAAAGAGGCTTGAAAGTAACTTCTCATGCTCCTTGATTTCTTGCCACAAAATCTTTGAAAAGCTTTCTTTTTAAAGAGGTGCTTTAAGTTTCAATTAGTTGCATGTTTTCCATAAACAAACTTATCTCAAGCTTTAGAGACAATTTTTTTTTTTTTTTT
>NW_007181928.1:0-1611 GCF_000164805.1 Carlito syrichta
TCATTCTCACCCAATTTTGTGTTAGATACTGGAGCATACAGAAGTACTAAAACAAGTTTATCTTTTATTTTTCATTAGCATTTTATTGATCACTTAACTACACAAGCCTGAACTAAGCTCTAGTATCAGGTATCATTCTTTCCACTATTCCTTTGTTAAGGCACACTTTTCACCATTTACAGAGAAAACAGTTTCAGGCAGGATCAGTTTCATGGCCATTCATATGTCTTTTAAGAAGCAGGGCTGGGATAAAGTTTAAGTATCTTTTTATGCTTTGGAATCATGGGTTGTTACTCAACATCTAGTAAGCTTTGATGTGACATCTGATTAGAAAGAATGTAATTAGTGTACAGGATAGAGCATATATATTTTATTTTGTAAAAAAGTATAAAACTCAAATTTTCAATAATTCTCATGAATTTGCACTTAAAGAGGCTTGAAAGTAACTTCTCATGCTCCTTGATTTCTTGCCACAAAATCTTTGAAAAGCTTTCTTTTTAAAGAGGTGCTTTAAGTTTCAATTAGTTGCATGTTTTCCATAAACAAACTTATCTCAAGCTTTAGAGACAATTTTTTTTTTTTTTTTTTTTTTTTTGAGTTGGAGTCTCACTCTGTCGCCCAGACTGGAGTGCAGTGGCCGCTTCCGGCCACTGCAGCCTCGGCCTGCTGGGCTCTGGTGATCCTTCCGCCTCAGCCTTCCGAGTAGCTGGAATTACAGGCATGCGCCACCACGCCCGGCTGATTTTTTGATTTATTGTAGAGATGAGGTCTCGCTGCCCAAGCGGGTCTCGAACCCGCGGGCTCAGGCAATTCACTCACCTCAGCCTCCCAAAGGCGCGGGATTACAGGCTGAGTCACCGAGCCCGGCTAGAGACTATTTTTTAAAAGCAGTATTAAGAGAGCAAGCAGTATATGAGTGCTTGTGATACTGACAAAAGCTAGGGATTAGAAATATTCATTAAGGATGCTTTAAACACTGCAATTCCAGTACTCCAAGTGAAGAAAAATGACCTATTTTCTCTGCTTTCTTGGCATAGTTATATATCTTAGTACATATATCCTTGGCATATTTAGATCTATTGTAGATGTATAGAAAATAATTGTAACAGATAATTTGCTCCTCAAACAAGTGGAAATGATGAAAATAAAGACTGACATCTAATTTTAAAATGCTTTCACTTATAAATGTGACATCTGAGTATATTGTGAACAGGCATACCATGATCAATAAATTATTTATAAGTAACTCCTCAGAGCAATTTAATGACAATTTAGTTAAACAAATAGGGTAAATCTGAAACTTAACACTGGCAGGAATTAGCATCATTTGCAGAAATAAAAGAAACAGAATGTGATGTACTTCCACTGCAAAGGCTAAGATAATTGTTTGTACACTATAGCCCAGGTTTCAGTTCTTCTCTCCACCTGATGTCCTGCACAAGTTGGTTTTGGAGAGAACCAGGAAGAAACACGCTTAACTCTTACCGCAGGCTGAATGTGTGTCAGAATATTGGTGGCAACCAGGATTAGTGTTGAAGCCAGACGTCAGATCCCAGGAGTCGGTATCACTGAGGTTGGGCCAGAGAGCTGGAAGGGGTGTTTTTGTCAGCA
>NW_007181929.1:0-801 GCF_000164805.1 Carlito syrichta
CCGCGGGTTCGAGACCCACCTGGGCAACTTGGGGAGTCCTCCTCTCTACATAAATCAAGAAATCAGCCGGGCGTGGACGCACATGCCTGGAATGCCAGCTCCTCGGAAGGCTGAAGCGGAAGGATCCATGGAGCCCAGCAGGTCGAGGTTGCGGTGGCCGGGAGAGGCCACTGCATTCCGGTGCGGATCACAGAGTGAGACTCCAACTCAGCCCAGAGCCCACGGTACAGAGAAATGTGAACTGTTATTTGCTGGAGTGGAACCATGGCCTTAAGAACATTTTACTGAAACCTGCTAGTTATTGATGATGAATGTTTCTTTGCCTTAAATGGTGGACAACCAAAGTCTTCGACAACCAAAATATGAAATTCAAATTTCCAAGTGTAAATTATATTCAGATGAAAAAACATGCAGTAATTTCCATAAAAATTGTTGTACTCTGTGCCAGGTAACAGCAGTTATCTCAATCTACCCTGTACAATTGTGGAGATGGGGGGAATCTAAGCTAAGGGATATCAAAACATCGTAGATATATGCTTCATCTTCTTCTTTCTGACCTGTCTTCCTCCTCCCATGTTTTTCAAACACTTTTCACTTTTTGTAAAATTATGTACTCAAAAGTGAACAATTTAAACCTGAATTCAAAAGTGAACAAACACAGTTTAGCAGATTCGTGCTCTCCAACAGTACATTGAAGGAGTTTATGAAATGTGCCTTTCGGTGTGGAAGAGAGAGGCTCAAAGGTAGAAGTCACATACCCACTGTCCTATGCAGTGGGCCATGACTGGCTAGGAGGATGTG
>NW_007181930.1:0-940 GCF_000164805.1 Carlito syrichta
AATCAAGAAATCAGCCGGGTGTGGACGCACATGCCTGGAATGCCAGCCCTCGGAAGGCTGAAGCGGAAGGATCAATGGAGCCCAGCAGGTCGAGGTTGCGGTGGCCGGAGAGGCCACTGCATTCCGGTGCGGATCACAGAGTGAGACTCCAACTCAGCCCAGAGCCCACGGTACAGAGAAATGTGAACTGTTATTTGCTGGAGTGGAACCATGGCCTTAAGAACATTTTACTGAAACCTGCTAGTTATTAATGATGAATGTTTCTTTGCCTTAAATGGTGGACAACCAAAGTCTTCGACAACCAAAATATGAAATTCAAATTTCCAAGTGTAAATTATATTCAGATGAAAAAACATGCAGTAATTTCCATAAAAATTGTTGTACTCTGTGCCAGGTAACAGCAGTTATCTCAATCTACCCTGTACAATTGTGGAGATGGGGGGAATCTAAGCTAAGGGATATCAAAACATCGTAGATATATGCTTCATCTTCTTCTTTCTGACCTGTCTTCCTCCTCCCATGTTTTTCCAACACTTTTCACTTTTTGTAAAATTATGTACTCAAAAGTGAACAATTTAAACCTGAATTCAAAAGTGAACAAACACAGTTTAGCAGATTCGTGCTCTCCAACAGTACATTGAAGGAGTTTATGAAATGTGCCTTTCGGTGTGGAAGAGAGAGGCTCAAAGGTAGAAGTCACATACCCACTGTCCTATGCAGTGGGCCATGACTTGGCTAGGAGGATGTGGATCGAGTGAAGGGTTACCATTTCAGCATCTCTTTCATCAGGATCCCTTGCTGTTAATGGTGATTTCATTCCTTGCCTTTTGTCTTGGTGTTGGCACCGGGAGCGCATCTTCCAACCGTCCTTTGTAACATTTAGTAGCCTTAAACAAATCCTCCTTGCTCCTGTGGAAAGCTTCCTCATGTCTGTTATTCA
>NW_007181931.1:0-764 GCF_000164805.1 Carlito syrichta
TGAAAGAGTTTATGAATGTGCCTTTCGGTGTGGAAGAGAGAGGCTCGAAGGTAGAAGTCACATACCCACTGTCCTATGCAGTGGGCCATGACTTGGCTAGGAGGATGTGGATCGAGTGAAGGGTTACCATTTCAGCATCTGTTTCATCAGGATCCCTTGCTGTTAATGGTGATTTCATTCCTTGCCTTTTTGTCTTGGTGTTGGCACCGGGAGCGCATCTCCAACCGTCCTTTGTAACATTTAGTAGCCTTAACAAATCCTCCTTGCTCCTGTGGAAAGCTTCCTCACGTTGTTATTCAGAGGAACTGAACCAGTCAGTGGGACTGTGTTGCCTCATAGCACCCAGCTCAATTTTGGTTCAAAAGAGGAAAGATAGTAGTGAATTGAAGAAAAGGGAACACATGACCAGGTATATTCTTACCAAATCAAGTCTGCAGCCATTCAGGGGAGTAGAAGAGAGGACAGGGACAGAAACAAAGAGTAGATTGCCCATTATGCCTTTCCTTCTCAAGTTAAGATGGTGGACTCTAGCATCCAGTGGCTGTGGAAGAAAAACTTGACCAATCACAGGTCCCAGTTATGAGTATGCTGTAGGAGGATAAAGAAGACTGTTTTCTGATGCTTTAGCATCAGCTTAAGAGCTACTTGGCTTTAGCCAAAAGACTTTTCAGTCTTAGATGGAAAACTGAATTCAGACTACTAGAACCTAGCTGGGAGAGAAGGAGGCCAATCCAGGAGTAAAGGCCTCAGGAAGAGGATAGAGG
>NW_007181932.1:0-787 GCF_000164805.1 Carlito syrichta
CAGAGACTACTAGAACCTAGCTGGGAGAGAAGGAGGCCAATCCAGGAGTAAAGGCCTCAGGAAGAGGATAGAGGCAGGTCATGTATATGGCCAGTTCTCAGGTGATAACTAGTCGTGGGTCTTATCATTTTCAGGCACAACTTGGAATGATTTGTCAGTTAACCTGTGAGCCCGACACGGTGGCGTGCATCTCAAATACCTTCCAGCTACAAGGAAGGGTGAGTCGGGGGCATAGCCTGAGTCCACCAGTTGGAGTCTGCGATGCCCATGAGCACCTCACTGCACTCTAGCCTGGGCGACAAGAGTGAGAATTCACACAAAAAAAGAAACAAGATGCCTACAACTCCTCGTACCCTGTTTCTATGGTAAATACCACAAGGCCTGATCTTGACTGCAAATGGTATGCTCTAGAACTGCTCAAACTCTGAGGAAACTGAAACCCTTTCCCCCTCCTGTCTGTGCTGAGACCTCTTGGAAGCTGCTGACTCAGTCTCGATCCCTCAGTCCTCAGAAATTCCCCAAATGTCTGCATCTTGCTCTGGGTTCTGCCAGTTCTGTTCAACCCTTGCTTCCTCAAAGGCTAGGGCAGGCAAAGGTCTGTCCGACTCATCTATGAAACTATTTCCTCACGATGGCGCTGTGGCTCAAGAGGACGCTAACAGGCCTGTCTGACACCCGCCCATCAACTTGGAAAAAAAGGTGCCATCAAACTCTCCTCCCTGTGGTGCACGTTCAGTTCGTTTCTCCCTGAGCTCAACAAAGTTCCAGACACTGGAAGGCTGAGCTG
>NW_007181933.1:0-957 GCF_000164805.1 Carlito syrichta
CCGGGAGTAAAGGCATCAGGAAGAGGATAGAGCCAGGTCATGTATATGGCCAGTTCTCCAGGTGATAACTAGTCGTGGGTCTTATCATTTTCAGGCACAACTTGGAATGATTTGTCAGTTAACCTGTGAGCCCGACACGGTGGCGTGCATCTCAAATACCTTCCAGCTACAAGGAAGGGTGAGTCGGGGGCATAGCCTGAGTCCACCAGTTGGAGTCTGCGATGCCCATGAGCACCTCACTGCACTCTAGCCTGGGCGACAAGAGTGAGAATTCACACAAAAGAAGAAACAAGATGCCTACAACTCCTCGTACCCTGTTTCTATGGTAAATACCACAAGGCCTGATCTTGACTGCAAATGGTATGCTCTAGAACTACTCAAACTCTGAGTCAACTGAAACCCTTTCCCCCTCCTGTCTGTGCTGAGACCTCTTGGAAGCTGCTGACTCGGTCTCGATCCCTCAGTCCTCAGAAATTCCCCAGATTTCTGCATCTTGCTCTGGGTCCTGCCAGTTCTGTTCAACCCTTGCTTCCTCAAAGGCTAGGGCAGGCAAAGGTCTGTCCGACTCATCGATGACACTATTTCCTCACGATGGCGCTGTGACTCAAGAGGACGCTAACAGGCCTGCCTGACACCCGCCCATCAACTTGGAAAAAAAGGTGCCATCAAACTCTCCTCCCTGTGATCCACCTTCAGTTTGTTTCTCCCTGAGCTCAACAAAGTTCCAGACACTTGGAAGGCTGAGCTGGAAGAGTCGCCCGAGCCCAGGAGTTGGAGGCCGCAGTGTCTGTGACCGTCTACTCTGTGCGACAGAGTTAGACTCTGACTCTAACAATCAAACCACAAAATAAAATTTTAAAAAACTTTGAAAAATGAAACATGAATAATGTTGGAAAAATCATGAAGAAAGAGGCATTACGTATGTTTATACTGTTAGAAGTGTGAGTTAGTCTTTAC
>NW_007181934.1:0-930 GCF_000164805.1 Carlito syrichta
ACTCCTCGTACCCTGTTTCTATGGTAAATACCACAAGGCCTGATCTTGACTGCAAATGGTATGCTCTAGAACTACTCAAACTCTGAGTCAACTGAAACCCTTTCCCCCTCCTGTCTGTGCTGAGACCTCTTGGAAGCTGCTGACTCGGTCTCGATCCCTCAGTCCTCAGAAATTCCCCAGATTTCTGCATCTTGCTCTGGGTCCTGCCAGTTCTGTTCAACCCTTGCTTCCTCAAAGGCTAGGGCAGGCAAAGGTCTGTCCGACTCATCGATGACACTATTTCCTCACGATGGCGCTGTGACTCAAGAGGACGCTAACAGGCCTGCCTGACACCCGCCCATCAACTTGGAAAAAAAGGTGCCATCAAACTCTCCTCCCTGTGATCCACCTTCAGTTTGTTTCTCCCTGAGCTCAACAAAGTTCCAGACACTTGGAAGGCTGAGCTGGAAGAGTCGCCCGAGCCCAGGAGTTGGAGGCCGCAGTGTCTGTGACCGTCTACTCTGTGCGACAGAGTTAGACTCTGACTCTAACAATCAAACCACAAAATAAAATTTTAAAAAACTTTGAAAAATGAAACATGAATAATGTTGGAAAAATCATGAAGAAAGAGGCATTGCGTATGTTTATACTGTTAGAAGTGTGAGTTAGGCTTTACAATTGTGAAACACTGTGGGGTTAGCTGTTCATGTGCTAACAGCCTACAGTATAGAAACTGCAATCTTAGGAATACATTTGAGAGAAATCATCCCCTATGTAAAGAAAAGAGATGGACTATAAATAGTTATGACATTCATAGTTTCAGAGCTACGTTCTCAAAACCATACAAATCTTCATCCACGAGTTTCAAAAACATATTTGAGAGTCATCAGAAAATGACGAAATATGAATAACGTACATTCTCATGGCTGCATGTAGGAAACCAAATGTTTC
>NW_007181935.1:0-393 GCF_000164805.1 Carlito syrichta
GAGCCCAGCAGGTCGAGGCTGCGGTGGCCAGGAGCATGCCACTGCCCTCCAGCCTGGGTGACAGAGTGAGACTCCAACTCAAAAGAAAAAAAAAAAGAAAATACCTACTTTGTAAACCCTTGACAACACTGAGGATAATCACTTAAAAACACTATTTGTCATTTTAAAGGCTAAAAATGGTGTAATAGTTTGTGTTTCTTTGACTAGAAATAAGTCAGGAAACTTTTTTCAGTTATTATCCATTTATAGTTCCTTTAGATATATATATATCTATATATATTTTTGAGTTGGTGTCACCCAGACTGGAGTGCAGTGGCACACTACTGGCCACCGCAGCCTCGACCTGCTGGGCTCTGGCTATCCTTCCGCTTCAGCCTTCCAAGTAGCTGGAAC
>NW_007181936.1:0-531 GCF_000164805.1 Carlito syrichta
CTCTCCCCTCAAATGCCTCTTAGACAACCTCTCCACTCTCTCCCTCACTCCCAACATTAAACTCAAGCATTTAATCCGCTTCAGTACCCAAGATTGGCCTACCTATTGCTTGGACAACCAAAATAAATGGCCCCCTTATGGGTCCCTAAACCCCAACATTTATACGGGACCTCTATAACTTCTGCGAGCGTTCAAAAAAGTGGGCAAAGATTCCCTATGTCCAGTCTTCTCTCTACTCCGGGAACACCCTCGTCTCTGCCTCTGATGTAAACCGGTTCACCTCCTCGTGGCTGCAAAGGGCCCCTCTCTCCCGCTAACGCTGCCATCTCCCCCCCACCCCGCTAATGCCGCCACCTCCCTCCCCTGCCCCACTAACGCCGCCGCCTCCCTCCCTCACCTCGCTAATGCTGCCACCTCCCTCCTCCGTCTCTGACTTCGACCCAGGAGATGAACCTCTTCCCTATCGGCAACCCCATCCAACCCCAGAGCTTCCTCTTCCGTCCGCCCCCACTGTCCCTAATCTTTACCCAC
>NW_007181937.1:0-618 GCF_000164805.1 Carlito syrichta
GAACCAGGCAGAGGACACCCCCAGGCATCATCCCTACCACTTTGCTCCCTTGATCCAAGCCCTTCCTCACTCTTGTGCACTGACTTCTGAATGTTAAGTGCAGAGTTTCTACATTGAGCCTTGTTAACTTACAGCTCATCGGTGTTACTATTCAACCTTGAGTCGGCCTTAGAAGTACTACTGGCCCTCCCTCCCAGTTGTGAGCAGACTTCCCGAGTCTTAACGATGACTCCACTACCTGCCAGCATGTGACCTTAGTGATGGTTCCTTATTGCACCAGCCTGTGTTTCCTGATTGTCGATGCAAGAACCGATGGCAGTCACTTCAGAGATGTCATGAGGAGTGAATGAATTCTGTGTCTGGCCTTTAGAATGGTGGCTGGCAGTCAGTAGCTGCCATATAAATGTTAAAGGTATCATTATGGTGGTTACTTCTGTCCTGGTATGTTCCTTCAGGTGACTGATTTTTTAAAAAAAAATACACCCAACAAAGATCAAGTTTGACTACTGGGGGTGTCCCCTAGTAAGGATTGGAGACTCTTGCTGAGACTCAGTCTGCAGCTGGCAGCATTCGGGGTAAACAGACACACTCAGGACAACTGCAGGTCAGGCCCCTGAC
>NW_007181938.1:0-813 GCF_000164805.1 Carlito syrichta
CATTTACGAGGAAGAGCTGACCAGGCTTGGCTTGCTGGCTGTGAGTGTGCATCAGCTTGGGGAATGCTGTGTCAAATGTTTACTGCATTGTGATGTATTTTCCAGTAGTTGATTCTTGTGTGCTGTACGGTGTAATACACGATTCTCAAGGTACGGCTTGAATGAGCATAGCCGAGCATGTTATGTCGATACTTCACATGTAGGAATGAGCATGTCAATGGTGTCAGACTGAGTGAAATGAGTGCTACACACTCACTTGTAGAAAAGCAGTGCTTGCCTTCTGTTTGAGCCCTGAAACGTTTTACCCCTTGGCGTTTCTCTAGGCTAGGAAATGCAGTCACTCTCGCGTTGGCCTTGCTGAATAAGCGTAGACGGCCTCTGTGAGGCTTGTTGTGCATGTGCATCTTCCCGGGGAAGGAGCTTTTCAAAATGTGCAGCGCTCTTTAGGGGCTATCTATGTTATTCTCACTTGGTGCATGCTGCAACACATGAGTCTGAGTCTCGCGGTTTTCTTCTCATTTGGACTTCGGCTGTGCAGAGCGCCTCTGTTTGAACTAAGAGTTCTCTCATGGGACACGCTTTGCCCACGTGCAGCTCTACGCTGCCACCCAGGGGGCGATGGGAACCCCACAGTGGAGCAAGAAGGCATTACTTGGTGAATTCCCTGGGTGCATTCTGAAATGTTTCTCCCTTTCAAATTTTTGTGTGGGAGGATACACAATTGCTCTGCCAAACGCATTGACGGAAAAGAGCTGACTGCCTTGGTGGTGCTTGTTTTGAATGTCCGTCTCCCTTGGAAAGAGCTGTGTGAGA
>NW_007181939.1:0-806 GCF_000164805.1 Carlito syrichta
GAAGAGCTGACAGGCTTGGCTTGCTGGCTGTGAGTGTGCATCAGCTTGGGGAATGCTGTGTCAAATGTTTACTGCATTGTGATGTATTTTCCAGTAGTTGATTCTTGTGTGCTGTACGGTGTAATACACGATTCTCAAGGTACGGCTTGAATGAGCATAGCCGAGCATGTTATGTCGATACTTCACATGTAGGAATGAGCATGTCAATGGTGTCAGACTGAGTGAAAATGAGTGCTACACACTCACTTGTAGAAAAGCAGTGCTTGCCTTCTGTTTGAGCCCTGAATCGTTTTACCCCTTGGCGTTTCTCTAGGCTAGGAAATGCAGTCACTCTCGCGTTGGCCTTGCTGAATAAGCGTAGACGGCCTCTGTGAGGCTTGTTGTGCATGTGCATCTTCCGGGGAAGGAGCTTTTCAAAATGTGCAGCGCTCTTTAGGGGCTATCTATGTTATTCTCACTTGGTGCATGCTGCAACACATGAGTCTGAGTCTCGCGGTTTTCTTCTCATTTGGACTTCGGCTGTGCAGAGCGCCTCTGTTTGAACTAAGAGTTCTCTCATGGGACACGCTTTGCCCATGTGCAGCTCTACGCTGCCACCCAGGGGGCGATGGGAACCCCACAGTGGAGCAAGAAGGCATTACTTGGTGAATTCCCTGGGTGCATTCTGAAATGTTTCTCCCTTTCAAATTTTTGTGTGGGAGGATACACAATTGCTCTGCCAAACGCATTGACGGAAAAGAGCTGACTGCCTTGGTGGTGCTTGTTTTGAATGTCCGTCTCCCTTGGAAAGAGCTGTGTGAGAAGTG
>NW_007181940.1:0-802 GCF_000164805.1 Carlito syrichta
AGCTGACAGGCTTGGCTTGCTGGCTGTGAGTGTGCATCAGCTTGGGGAATGCTGTGTCAAATGTTACTGCATTGTGATGTATTTTCCAGTAGTTTGATTCTTGTGTGCTGTACGGTGTAATACACGATTCTCAAGGTACGGCTTGAATGAGCATAGCCGAGCATGTTATGTCGATACTTCACATGTAGGAATGAGCATGTCAATGGTGTCAGACTGAGTGAAATGAGTGCTACACACTCACTTGTAGAAAAGCAGTGCTTGCCTTCTGTTTGAGCCCTGAAACGTTTTACCCCTTGGCGTTTCTCTAGGCTAGGAAATGCAGTCACTCTCGCGTTGACCTTGCTGAATAAGCGTAGACGGCCTCTGTGAGGCTTGTTGTGCATGTGCATCTTCCCGGGGAAGGAGCTTTTCAAAATGTGCAGCGCTCTTTAGGGGCTATCTATGTTATTCTCACTTGGTGCATGCTGCAACACATGAGTCTGAGTCTCGCGGTTTTCTTCTCATTTGGACTTCGGCTGTGCAGAGCGCCTCTGTTTGAACTAAGAGTTCTCTCATGGGACACGCTTTGCCCATGTGCAGCTCTACGCTGCCACCCAGGGGGCGATGGGAACCCCACAGTGGAGCAAGAAGGCATTACTTGGTGAATTCCCTGGGTGCATTCTGAAATGTTTCTCCTTTCAAATTTTTGTGTGGGAGGATACACAATTGCTCTGCCAAACGCATTGACGGAAAAGAGCTGACTGCCTTGGTGGTGCTTGTTTTGAATGTCCGTCTCCCTTGGAAAGAGCTGTGTGAGAAGTGG
>NW_007181941.1:0-846 GCF_000164805.1 Carlito syrichta
AACAAAATCAGGGTTTTGAACAGGAATCTAGGGAAAGAGAGTCCTAACATACAGGACACTACACGGCCTCCAACTAAGGACGAATAAAAAATCTTTGTTGTAAGAGTCGTCAATCAAAAAATTCCCAAGGTGTCTGGTATGCGAAAAACAAGAAACAGGGCTTCGAGCTCCCCAATTGTTTCGGAGCAATTTAGCATGTGGATATTACGAATCGGTCATTTCAGGTCATTTCAGGACTCCAGCAACATTCTGGTTCTCTTGAAAGTTGGAAACGGGTATCGGGCACTCCAAGTCCGTTAGGTTCCTCAGAACAACTAAGGCCAGATTACAGACAAAAAGAATCTTCTTGCCATATTTGGATGCAACTGTGATCTTAAGGTGAACCCTGTAATTCTTCCCCTTCCGTGTCTCTTTTTATTTTGAGAGGGGACAAGGGCATTGCAGTTGCTAAATGTTTAGTATATATTTTTAAAGTTAATGTGGAATCATTCATTCCATGGCCGTAGGAAACTTTTTGGCAACTGTTTTTTTGTATACAGGGTTTGGAATCCACATCGACAGGGAAAATCAGGGCATCTTGCTGAGAAAAAAAAAAATTTCCGGTTCTAGGATTTCTCATTATCCGGAATCTGCAGGACCTCTTGATAAGGTTTAATCAGGAATCTGGGCTTCAGGATCCCTACATTTTTTACAGCTACTTGCACCGTGGATACACTAAATCTGTCAGTACAGATCCACAGGAACTTTCTGGTCCTCTTGTTAGTTGTAATCAAGGATCTGCCCCTACAAATCCTTTTATGTCCTAAGAACATCTACGACCATAATCATGTTCCCCAGAATCAAAGA
>NW_007181942.1:0-747 GCF_000164805.1 Carlito syrichta
GAACTTACACTGCCACCAAACCACCTCTACATGAAACACTTAAGAAAGTACTAAACACAGAAGAAAAGGGGGAAAAAAGAGCAATGTTCTTCAAAGAGTACAGAAAAAAAGAATAAAATACACATTAACTAACCCCCAAAACAAAAGAAAGACAATAAACCAAGTGGAAGAACAACTCTATAAGAGCTCTATGATAGGGATGAACTCTCACATTTCAATAATTAGCCAGAATGTGAATTGCCTAAATGCATCACTGAAAAGACATAAAATGGCAAAATGGATAAAATATCACCAGGCAATAATATACAGCCTTCAAGAGACCCATCTCACTAGAAAGGACATGCACAGACTCAAAGTAAGAGGATGGGAAACAAATTTTCAGGTGAATGAAACACAAAAGAAAGCAGGAGTCACAATCCTAATTTCAGACAAAATACCATTTAAGCTATCAAAAATTTAAAAAGACACAGAGGGCCACTACATAATGATAAAAGGTTCACTTCATCAACAAGAAATATCTATCATAAACATATATGCACCTAACATAGGTGCACCAAATTTTATAAAGCAACTTCTAGGAAAACTAAAGAAAGATATTGACTCTAACATCATCATAACTGGGGACTTTAATATCCCACTCACAACCCTTGACAGATTAGCGGGACAAAAAATCAGCAATGAGATCCAGAACCCTCAATGTGACTCTGGACCAAATGTACTTAATTTGATACCTACAGAACTCTCCAT
>NW_007181943.1:0-5297 GCF_000164805.1 Carlito syrichta
GAAATGGAGGACATTCTGTCATCACACAACCTACCTACGTTGAAACAAGAAGAAATTGAGATTCCCAAATAGACCAATAACAATCAAGGAAATTGGCTATGTAATAAGAAAGCTACCTACAAAAAAAAAAAAAAGCCCTGGACCAGAGGACTTTCCAGCAGAATTCTACAAGACATTTAAGGAGGAACTGATTCCAATCCTACTGAAGCTATTTCAGGCAACTGAGAAAGATGGAACCCTCCCCAAATCATTTGATGAAGCTAACATCACATTGATACCCAAGCCAGGTAAAGATGCAACAAAAAAAGAGAACTACAGGTCAATATCTTTAATGAACATAGATGCTAAAATTCTCAAAAAGATCCTAGCAAACCGGATTCAACAACACATCTCAAAAATCATCCATTATGACCAAGTAGGCTTCATCCCTGGGACAACATTCATAAAACAATAAATGTAATTAAATACATCAACACATGTCCAAACAAAAACCATATGATTATATCATTAGATTCAGAAAAAGCTTTTGATAAAATCCAGCACCCCTTCTTGATAAAAACCCTCGAACATCTAGGCATACAGGGAACATATCTCAAAGTAGTAAAAGCCATCTATGAGAAACCCACAGCTAGCATACTCCAAAACGGACAAAAATAAGAACTATTTCCCCTGAAAACTGGAACAAGACAAGGATGCCCACTCTCACCCCTCCTGTTCAATATAGTATTGGAAATCCTGGCTAGAGCAATCAGAGAAAAGAAAGTAGTCAGGGATATCCTAATAGGAAAAGCAAAAGTCAAATTATCTCTCTTTGCAGATGACGTGATCGTGTACCTTGAAAACCCAAGAGAATCTATCAAAAAACATCCTTACACTGATAAAGGCCTTCGGCAAAGTCTCAGGATATAAAATAAATGTGCAAAAGACAATCGCATTTCTTTACACCAATAATAAACAAACAGAAACCCAAATAAGAAGCACAATTCCATTCACAATAGCCACAAAAATATGAAATACCTTGGCATCTTCCTAACCAGAGATGTGAAAGACCTTTACAATGAAAACTACAAAACTCTGCTCAAATAAATCAAAATTGACACAAATAAGTGGAAAAATATCCCATGCTCATGAATCGGAAGAATCAACATTGTGAAGATGTCCATCTTACCTAAGGCAATCTACAGATTCAATGCAACACCTATCAAATTACCAGCAACATTCTTCTCCAACCTAGAAAAAACAACACAGGAATTCATATGGAAATACAAACAACCAAGAATAGCCAGAACAATCCTCAGCAAAAAAAAAAAACCAAAGTAGGTGGTATCACATTACCAGACTTCAAACTTTACTATAAAGCTACAGTCATCAAAACAGCTTGGTATTGGTATAGAACAGGCATATAGATGAATGAAATAGAATTGAGATTCCAGAAGCAAAACCTCAATTTCTCAACCAACTCATCTCCGACAAACCATCCACCATCTATCACTGGGGAGAGGAGAACCTATTCAGTAAATGGTGCTGGGAAAACTGCCTGACCACATGCACAAGATTGAAACAGGACCCCTATTTATCCCCATACAAAAAAATTAACTCCAAATGGATCAGATACCTAAATGTAAAACCTCAAACCATAAGAACCTTAGAAAATGAAGGACATACCCTCATGGAAATCGGAATTGGCATCCAATTCCTGAACAAAACTCGAAACCCAGAGGCCATGAGGGTTAAGATAGACAAGTGGGACCTCATTAAACTGACAAGCTTCTGCAAAGCCAAAGAAACCATCAAGAGAGCAGGAAGACAGCCTACAGACTGGGAAAAAGTATTTGCTAACGCCAGGTCTGACAAAGGCTTAACATATTGAATCTACAAGAAACTCAAACATGGTAAAAAGAAAAAAACAAACAACCCCATTATAAATATGGGCAAAATATATGAACAGACACTTCACAAAGGAAGACATCTGAGCAGCCAACAAACACATGAAGAAATGCTCAACCTCACTAATCATCAGGGAGAAGCAAATCAAAACCACACTGAGATACCACCTAACTCCAGTCAGAATGGCAGTTATCAATCACTCAAAAAATAATAGCTGTGGCTCCCAACACTGTTTGAAGAGGGTGTGGCAAAAAGGGAACACTCCTACACTGTTGGTGGGTGTGTAAACTAGTGCAACCTCTGTGGAAAGCAGTGTGGCAATTTCTAAAAGCTCTAAACATCAACCTCCCATATGACCCTGCAATCCCCCTACTGAGAATATACCCTGAAGAACTCAAATCATTCTATAAAAGTGATAATTGTACACAAATGTTTTAGTGCAACATTGTTCACAATTGCAAGAACTTGGAACCAACCACGCCGTTGATCAAAAGAGGACTGGATAAAAAAATATGGTACATATACACGATAGAATACTATGTAGCCATGAAAAAGAACAAAATCATGAATTTTGCAGCAACCTGATGGAGCTAGAGTCTATAAGACTGAGTGACTTCTCACAGAAACAAGGATCCGAGTATCACCTATTCTCACTCATATAGTGGACCTTGATCATCCAACGCACTACCATAACAAAATGACTGACAGTGGTGGGAAACCTTGGCGGGGGAGGGAATAATGGTAGTAAACATCTGTCTGGGGATGGGGAGACACCTGTTATCAACAAGGGGGCCTAAATGAAGCATATTTGTATACCTAAACCTTAACTGTACCCCACAATATCAAAATAAAAAATATTGATAAAAAAATAAAAATAAAAAAATAAAAAATAGCCGGGCTCAGTGGTTCAGCCTGTAATCCAGAGCCTTTGGGAGGCTGAGGTGAGTGGATTGCCTGAGCCCACGGGTTCGAGACTCACCTGGGCAACGAGACCTCATCTCTACAATAAATAAAAAAATCAGCCGGGCGTGGTAGCGCGTGCCTGTAATTTCGGCTACTCGGAAGGCTGAGGCGGAAGGATCGCTGGAGCCCAGCAGGCAAGGCTGCGGTGGCCGGAAGCAGCCACTGCACTCCAGTCTGGGTGACCGAGTGAGACTCCATCTCAAAAAAAATAAAAATAAAAAAATAAAAAATAAAATACAGTCATACACCACATAATGACATATAAGTCAACAATGGACGGCATATATGACAGTGGTCCTATAAGGTTAGAACAGCATATTTTTCCATTCCTTTTCTAGATATACAATACTTACCTTTGTGTTCCAGATGCCCACAGTGTTCAGTACAGTTTCCTGCTGTTCTTGCTATACGGGTTTGCAGCCTAGGAGGAATAAGCTATATCATACAGCCTGGGTGTGTAGTAGGTTCCCCTATAGTCCTCAACCTTTTTGATATGAGGGACCAGCTTCAAGAAAGACAATTTCTCCATGGACAGGGGAGCAGCAGGGGAGGGTTTGATGTGCAGCTAAACCTCACTGCTAATGTTAATCTGTGTTTACAGTCATTACCCAGTGCTAGCTTCATAACCTTAGCTCCACCTCAGATCATCAGGCACTAGATTCTCATAAGGAGTGCACAACCTAGATCCCTCTCATAGGCAGTTCACAGTAGCATTTGTGCTCCTGTGAGAATCTATTACCTCCACTGATTTGACAGGAGGCAAAGCTCTGCTCAACTTTTTCTGTGCGGCCCACTTCCTAACAGGTCACTGACAGTTATGGGTCCACGGCCTGGGGTTGGGGACCCCTGAGCTACACCAGTTAGCTTTGTATAAGTACACTCTAGGAGGTTTACACAACAAAATTACCTAACCATGCAATGTAGTTGTCAGAATGTATCTTGGTCATCAAGGGATGCATGACTGCATAAATTGTTTAACCATTTGCTAATCACTAAATTTTGCCTGCTCAAAACCAACATTTGTATGCTGCTTTATGATTTGCTAAGTGTGTTCACATTATCACTTCTTTTGATGTTTCCAATAGTTCTTTGAGGTCAGTAGGGTAGCTACTTTAATTTGCAACATTTTACAGATAACAGAATATTTAGGTGACATGGCCAAAGTCACACAAATACTAAACAGTAGCATATGGATGTAAGACCTCATCCCATGATTTTTTATCCAAAAATTTGTTTAACACCATGAATAGAGAAGAAAGATCCAGGTGCAAGTCCTGTGCACATTGACTAAAGCCCCATTATTACAAATCTTTACTCAGTTATCAACCTTCTTGTTATTTTTAGGTAACCATAAAAGTTATGATCTGCATTTGACATCTATATTTTCCAGATGTTGTATGACTGAGACCCACATAATTTTCACTTCTCTACTCTGCAATTTTAGATGAAATGTTAGTTGCTTTCAATTCTCTCTGAGTTCATAACTTTTACTTTCTCTCTGAGTTCAATATCTGTCCTTTTTTGGTCTTATTTTGTGCAATGATAGGCTATCCCTCTTACTTTAGTTTCCTTAAACAATAAAGACCCCTAAGCATGACAGTCATCTAAAATGATATATCAACACATGATTATTTCTTTCTCAGTAAAGAAAAAAGCAATTTCCCTAGTAATCAAGTTGCTATAGTCTCTTAGGAAGCTCAGCTATTATCCCTGAATGCTCAGATTTGTCTTTTTCTTCTTAAAACATCCAAATCATCTTTTTCTCCCTTATGGACAATTTAATGATGCTTTAAACATCAATTTAAAGACAGTTACCATGTGATATTCTCATGATCATCCATTCATGGACTAACTCATGGCAAGCCAGTGGGATTATAGGTATACTGAAAGAAAATACAGTAGTCATAGCAATTTATGTTTATTGAGCACTCACTGGTTAACAGAAACTCTGCTAACAATTTAAAATTTCTTACAGCTCATTTAATCTTCATAAAACTTACTCAGTAGATATCTTTATTGTCTGCATTTTCCAATAGTTCATTTTTTAATAATAAAGAAAATGGGGCTTAGAAGGGTGTAGGAACCTAGGCCCCAGTGAGTGATGAAACTGAGATCCAAACTTGTAGAAGGTCTGTGTCCACCTGACCTTCTGCTTATGCTGGTCTTAGGGCTCCGTAAGCTTGAGGATAAGCCAATCTGACTCTTTATTCTTCTAATTGATAAGCATCCCTACCACATTGCTTTTGTTTTCCAGTTTAGGGCTAGGAAAGTGTCTCAACTATCATCACTCCACCTTTAAATTCTATTTTGTAGCAGGGAAAATCTGTGCACAGCAGCTCAGGGGCAGTGAATTCTAATGGATTCGTGCTGATGACTGGCCCTGTAATATTTTGCTTTCAGGGCAGCCTTTGTCTTCTTACACTCTTAGAATATGGGTAAGAGAAGAT
>NW_007181944.1:0-823 GCF_000164805.1 Carlito syrichta
CGTCAGACACAAAAACTAAGGAGCTGCAGGGTGTTCCCTCTCTGCCCTCTCCTCAAGAAGTCTCAGCCTGTGTTCAGCACAAGTGGTGTGTAAAGCCTACAGTTTGGAGCTGAAACTTGGAGCAAGACCTCCAAGCCCCAAGTGCTAGGCCCTGGAGTGGGTTGAATGGTGACCCCATAACAGACATCTACATCCTAACACCTGAAACTTTTGAATGTGACTGTATTTGAAGAAAGGATCTTTGCAGATATAACACATTTGAGACTTTCAGCATGGACTTTCTTGAATAATAGATTCTCCAGATGGACCCTAAATCCAATGGCAAGTGTCCTTATGAGAAACAGAAAAGGGAAGACAAAGACACAGACACACAGACACACACACACACACACACACACACACACACACACACACACACGTGAAGGCCATGTGAGGAGAAGACAGATATTATATTGATGCAGCCACAAGCCCAGGGAACCTAGGGTCACCAGAGCCTGGCAGAGCCAGGAAGGATCCTCCCTGGAGTCTTTGGAGGGATTGTGGCCCTGCCCACTGCAGGATTCCAGACTTCTGGCCCCCAAAACTGTGAGAGAACAGACTCTTGTGCTAAGCCCCAAGTTGGTGGCGATTTGCTGCAGCAGCTGCATGACATGGTACCAGTCCCTCCTCATCCATGCTTCAGACCCTTTAGGGCCCTAAGCTGAGACATCCTTCTATGCTGCCTGGCTCTTGTGTTGGAGTTTGGGGTCTGGGGCTTCTTGAGGAGAGGGCAAAGAGGGAACACCCTGCAGCTCCTTAGTTTTTGTGTCTTGACATAAGACAG
>NW_007181944.1:2104-3625 GCF_000164805.1 Carlito syrichta
TGAGAAGAGGAAACAAGCACAGTAAGGAACCACCTATCCCCAAAGAAGAATTCTCCAGCACATACTCCAAGAATCCTCTGATAAGCTCAGAAGGACAATAGGCCAACAGCAAAGAAACATGGGTTAAAGCATTAAATGTTTCTGGCTGGAGGCAGTGGCTCACATCTAGAATCCCAGCACTCTGGGAAGCCAAGGCCGGCGAATCACTTGAGAAGTTTCCTGGGCAGCACAGCAAATCCTGCTTCTACAAAAACTAAACATAAATTTTATTTTTTATTTTTATTTATTTATTTTTTTTGAGTTGGAGTCTCACTCCGTCGCCCAGACTGGAGTGCAGTGGCCACTCCCAGCCACCACAGCCTCGACCTGCTGGGCTCCGGTGATCCTTCCACCTCAGCCTTCCAAGTAGCTGGAATTACAGGCATGCACTACCACACCCGTCTGATTTTTTTGATTTATTGTAGAGATGAGGTCTCACTGCTCAGGTGGGTCTCGAACCCGTGGGCTCAGGCAATCCACTCACCTCAGCCTCCCAAAGGCACGAGATTACAGGCTGAGCCACAGAGCCTGGCTAAACATAATTTTTAAAATAAAATAATAAATACATCAGTTTCTTCAGTGCTTTAGCATTAAGACATATTTCCCATGATAATTCATTCTGCATTGAGATTTTTGGGTCCATGCCAGGCTCAGATAGCCTGTCTCAGACAGAATAGACAGGGGGAGAACACCAGCAAAGAGATGGTGAGATATCTGGGCTCATCTTCAGCCCCCCACTGCTCAGGAAGCCTGTCCCTGGTGGCCATCACTGCTCATCCTTAGGACAGAATTTGCCCTCCTCATTCCATCCCAACATCATTAAGACTCATGGAAGGCAATGCCATCAGAATGTGGTGTCAAGGCATCAAACATTCAGGGAACAATTGCAGCCGAGAAAACGTGACATTTTCTAAAACCGTGTGAATGGAATATTGTTTTGCCCAAAAACTGACCCTTGATGTGTGTGGATGTGGACAACTGAGGCAAGGGGCTCTTCCTCCATCCTTCCCTGCTGGTCACTTAACAGGTGTCATGAGACACACAGGAAAGGACATGTGTCCTGAAAACAAAAGTAGCATCCTCGTCGACTGCCTTTTTTGAGTTTATTATCAAAATACACCCCTCACCAACAGACACCTCAAATATTTATGAGAAAAAAGTGGGTATGTTCACTTGAGTTAACACAAAGATAGAAGGAATTATAGCAGGGTGGAGGACATAGGTGATTGGATAGAAAGCCACACATGCTACCTCAGGGCCACCTATCCTGTGGCAGAAAAGAGGGGGTGTGAGAAATTTGAAGGGTGGAGGCTGAGGGGGATGTGCCTAGCTGGGAGGGGAGGAGATCCTGCAGAGCAGAGCCCACCTACGGGCTGCTCTGCTTGGGGACCCCAGAGCAAGTACCAAGCCCAGGGGTTTGGGTATGTTGTAAGGTGGGGGATCCCAGGACCTTTCGTGCAGAGGGTCTTAGGGTAATCAATG
>NW_007181945.1:0-883 GCF_000164805.1 Carlito syrichta
TACAGTCACATTCAAAAGTTTCAGGTGTTAGGATGTAGATGTCTGTTATGGGGTCAACATTCAACCCACTCCAGGGCCTAGCACTTGGGGCTTGGAGGTCTTGCTCCAAGTTTCAGCTCCAAACTGTAGGCTTTACACACCACTTGTGCTGAACACAGGCTGAGACTTCTTGAGGAGAGGGCAGAGAGGGAACACCCTGCAGCTCCTTAGTTTTTGTGTCTTGACATAAGACAGTCTGAGTGAGGCCTTCTGGGCTCTGGTCGATCCCACACAAGGGTCTTTTGGCACCCTGAGCTCCAGGGGCTGGAAGTCCCTTCCTTTCTGCCACTTAGTGAAGATGGTACATGATTTTACTGCCTACCTCTTAAATCAGCATCTCCTCTAAGTTTTTCAAAGATTCTGGTCATTTTATTTAATAATTTTTAATTTTTCTTAGATATTTTATTTTATTTTTATTTATTTATTTAAGAGAAATGAGGTCTTGCCAAGTTGCCTAAGCTGGTCTTGAACCTGTGGGCTCAGGCAATCTTCTCACCTCTGCCTCCCAGAGTGCTGGGATTATAGGCATGAACACAGCGTCCATCCTTATTTAACTCTTTACTTGCCTGCCATAATCTTACAGCATTGAACTGTCTCTCCTCTTTCTTTTCCAAGCTAAAAGTCCGCAGGTTTTTATCTTTGCATATCATCCTAGAATCCAGTGTTCAGCCTGGTGTGCACAAAAGACACCATTTGATGTGTCATCTTAGTTCAGCCATGATTCGATGTCATCTGACTCACGATGGATCACATCAAAGTGAGTGAAACTGTCAGATTCTAAAGTAGCTTAATTAAAGCTCCCTTCATTAAGGGCATGAGAGGGAAGGGAGCCCTTAAAAGTGAT
>NW_007181946.1:0-809 GCF_000164805.1 Carlito syrichta
TATTTGAAGCAGTAAGATGTGAGCACACGAGCACATGTCAAATCCAAGAGCAGCCTTTAAGGCTGCTGTCCCACCAGCAACTTCCTTTGCTCTGCACTTACTACCCATATGCTTGAGTTGAGTGGAGACCTCTCATCAGCCTGGGACCCCTGGCTGGGTGAGTGAGGAGAAAAAGTGCTCACTCTCACTAATTATCAGAGAAATGCAAATTAAAACCATATTGAGATACCACTTAACTCCAGTGAGAATGGTCATCATTAATAAAACAAACAACAATAAGTGCTGGTTAGGATGAGGAAAAAAAGGAATGCTTCTACACTGCTGGTGGGAATGCAAACTACTAAAATTTCTTTGGAAGACAATGTGACAATTTCTAAAAGAACTAGAAATTGACCTTCCACGTGACCCAGCAATACCCCTACTGAGACTATACATGGAGGAACTCAAACCATTCTACCAAAAAGATACCTGAACACACTTGTTTGTTGCAGCTCTATCCACAGTAGCAAAAAAATGAAACCAGCCATGCTGCCCATTGCAACTGGACTGGTTTAAAAAAGTGTGGTATGTATACACAATGGAATATTATGTAGCCATAAAGGACAAACATATGGACTTCACAGCAACATGGATGGGATTTAGGGTCTATCATACTCAGTGATTTATCACAGAAACAAAGAACAGAGTACTAAATGTTCTCACTCATAAGTGGACCTTGAACTATCATCATAATACCATAGAAAAGGATTGGTGCTG
This sequence comes from Carlito syrichta, assembly GCF_000164805.1. Taxonomy (NCBI): domain Eukaryota; kingdom Metazoa; phylum Chordata; class Mammalia; order Primates; family Tarsiidae; genus Carlito; species Carlito syrichta. Next base: position 757 of record NW_007181946.1, read on the forward strand.
GGCTCGGAAGCTCAGCCTGTAATCCCGCGCTTTTGGGAGGCTGAAGTGAGTGG
>NW_007181947.1:0-780 GCF_000164805.1 Carlito syrichta
AAGCAAGGGATTGACAATAGTGTGAAACTGCCAGGAAGGGGGCATGGGATTGGCAGTTGAGGGAAACTGCCAGGGGAGAGAGGGCACACCTCATCAACAAGGATACCTGCATAATGAATATTTGTATACCTAACCCTGAATTGTACTCCTCATCTTTCAAATAAAATAATAAAATAAAATAAGACTCCACGTGTAAGGGTGATCACTTATCTCTGGTTTTTTCACTTAACAGTTTCACTGAGCATAACTACTGCAAGTTCATCCCTATTTTTACCAATGGCAGTATTTCACTCTTGTGTATGGAGAAATAGTACTCTGTTGTATATATCTGCCCCATTTTCTTTATCCACTCATGGATTGATGAATGCTTATGTTGATTCTACAGCTTGACTCCTGTGATTAGTGCTACAGGGGATATAGGATTGCAGAAATCTTCAACGTACTGATCATATTTCCTATGAAAATATACCCAGCAGTGAGGTGCCAGGTCACACAGTAGGGCTATTTATAGTTTTTTGAAGAAACTTCTACAGTAATCCACAATGGCTGTACTAATTAACATTCCCACCCACAGTGTGCAAGGGTTCCCTTTCTCCACACCCTCAACAGCACTTTCTATCTTACATCTTTTTGATAACAGTCATCCTAGCAGGTATGAGAGTATAACTCATTGTGGTTTTAATTTGTATTTCCTTGAGGATGAGTGATATTAAAGACATTTTAATAGATCTGTTGGCCGTTTGTATGTCTCTTCTTTTGAGAAATGTTTATTCAAGTATT
>NW_007181950.1:0-801 GCF_000164805.1 Carlito syrichta
CTACTAAATGTGTTCTATATTCCCCAGTGGGCCTTGAAGGTTTCTTCAAAGAAGAGTTGGTTGAGAATTTGAGAATTCCAATCCATTTTGTGAACCATTGGCCTATATACCTATTTGTGTACCAATACCAGGCTGTTTTGATTACTGTAAACATATAGTAAAGTTTGAAGTCTAGGACGGCGATAGCACCTGCTTTGTTTCTTTTGATATGGATTGTTTTGGTTATTTATGATTGTTTATGGTTATATATGAATTCTTTTTTTTTTAGTTGGAGTCTCACTCCATCGCCCAGACTGGAGTGCAGTGGCCGCTCCCAGCCACCGCAGCCTCGCCTGCTGGGCTCCAGTGATCCTTCCGCCTCAGCCTTCCGAGTAGCCGGAATTACAGGCATGCGCTACCACGCCCGGCTAATTTTTTTTTTTTTATTTATTGTAGAGATGAGGTCTTGCCTGCCCAGGTGGGTCTCGAACCTGCGGGCTCAGGCCATCCACTCACCTCAGCCTCCGAAAGGCGCGAGATTACAGGCTGAGCCACCGAGCCCGGCTTATATGAATTCTTTATTGTAATTTCCTTGACTGAGAAAATGATGTTAACTTAATGGTTATTTCAATGTATCTGTAGATTGCCTAAAAGGCTAATTTTTAATTTAAAAGATGTAAGCATGTCATGGAAACAAGCAGGTCTGTTGGGAGCCAACATCTATAGCTACATGGCTGAGGCCTGTAAAGGCCCATCTGGAAGATCGCCTCTGACATAGGATATCAGTTATACCTATAATATTGGTGTGTGATTAGTGACCAG
>NW_007181951.1:0-2302 GCF_000164805.1 Carlito syrichta
CCCCTCCCCATAAACAGTTTTACACTACTGCCAATCACTTTCTTATAGCACTATAATTGATCAAGTTCAGCTCATGAGGATGAACATATGGAACTCTGTTCTTTGTTTCTATGATAAATCCCTGGGAACGACCTACCTCATATCCATCAAATGTTTTGCAAATCCTTATATCCGTCCTTATTAATGGCTGCAATATATTCCATTGTGTGTATATACTACGTTTATTTTATCCATTGCAGCTTTGATGGGCAACATGGTTGGTACCATTTTTTTTTTTTTTTTTTTGCAATTGTGATTAGAGCTGCAAAAAACTTACTTGTGCAGGTATCTTTTTGGTAAAATGATTTGAGTTCCTCCAGGTATATTCTCTACAGGGGAATTACTGAGTCACATGGTAGGTCAATTTCTTGTCCCTTTAGAAACGGACACACCGTTTCCCAAAGATGTTGCTCTACTTTTTAGTCCACCTTCAGTGTAGAAGCATTTTTTTTCCAAATCCTTACCTACATCTGCTGTTGTTTGTTTTATTAATGATGGCCATTCTTACAGGGGGTATGTGGTATTTCAATGTGGTTTTCACTTGTATTCCTTTGATGATGAGTGAGGATGAGCACATTTACATGTGTCTGCTGTCTGCCCATACCTCTTATTATGAAAAGGGTCCAATCATGTATTTTGCCCACATTTTTTTTTTTTTTGAGTTGGAGTCTCACTCTGTCACCCAGACTGGAGTGCAGTGGCTGCTCCTGGCCACCGCAGCCTCGACCTGCCGGGCTCCGGTGATCCTTCTACCTCAGCTTTCCAAGTGGCTGGAACTACAGGCGCACGCTACCACGCCCGGCTGATTTTTTGATTTATTGTAGAGATGAGGTCTCACTGCCTAGGCGGGTCTCGAACCCGCGGGCTCAGGCAATCCACTCACCTCAGCCTCCCAAAGGCGCGGGATTACAGGCTGAGCCACCGAGCCCGGCCTGCCCACATTTTAAAGGGACTGCTTGCCTGTTTTTTTCCAAGCGTTTGAGTTTCTTGTAGATCCTAGATGTTATGCCTTAGTCAGATATAGAGTTGGAGAATAGTTTTTCCCATTCTTTGGGCAGTCTCCCTGTTCTTTTGTTTTGCAGAAGTGTATTAATTTAATGTGATGCCACTTGTCTAATTTACTTCTTAATGTATGGGCATTTAGGTTTCTGAAGAGGAATTAGTTCCCGGTTCCAGTTTCCATAAAGGTGCCTCCTGAGTTTTCTATGATTATTATAATTTGGTATTTTACGTTTACATCTTTGAACCATTTAGAGTTAATGTTCATCGTGATAGTTAGGGGTCCAGTTTCAATCTTGTGCATGATGTCAGACTTTTTTCAGGACCATTTACTAAATGTGTTCTATATTCCCCAGTGGGCCTTGAAGGTTTCTTCAAAGAAGAGTTGGTTGAGAATTTGAGAATTCCAATCCATTTTGTGAACCATTGGCCTATATACCTATTTGTGTACCAATACCAGACTGTTTTGATTACTGTAAACATATAGTAAAGTTGAAGTCTAGGACGGCGATAGCACCTGCTTTGTTTCTTTTGATATGGATTGTTTTGGTTATTTATGATTGTTTATGGTTATATATGAATTCTTTTTTTTTTTAGTTGGAGTCTCACTCCATCGCCCAGACTGGAGTGCAGTGGCCGCTCCCAGCCACCGCAGCCTCGCCTGCTGGGCTCCAGTGATCCTTCCGCCTCAGCCTTCCGAGTAGCCGGAATTACAGGCATGCACTACCATGCCCGGCTAATTTTTTTTTTATTTATTGTAGAGATGAGGTCTTGCCTGCCCAGGCAGGTCTAGAACCCGCGGGCTCAGGCCATCCACTCACCTCAGCCTCCGAAAGTCGTGGGATTACAGGCTGAGCCACCGAGCCCGGCTTATATGAATTCTTTATTGTAATTTCCTTGACTGAGAAAATGATGTTAACTTAATGGTTATTTCAATGTATCTGTAGATTGCCTAAAAGGCTAATTTTTAATTTAAAAGATGTAAGCATGTCATGGAAACAAGCAGGTCTGTTGGGAGCCAACATCTATAGCTACATGGCTGAGGCCTGTAAAGGCCCATCTGGAAGATCGCCTCTGACATAGGATATCAGTTATACCTATAATATTGGTGTGTGATTAGTGACCAGTGTGCATACATGGCAGTAAACTTATAAGTAAGTCTCTATACACCTGATGGAAAGTTGCACAGCAGAATTATTTTTTATGACCTTGTCCCTTCTAAGTTTTACTTCTTTCTAGATATTTTTTAACTTCTATTCCTGGT